>NC_140579.1:1107010467-1107052967 GCF_964204655.1 Triturus cristatus
GGGCCTGGCGCCACCCGACCCCTTCCGCTCGGGGTCAGACCACTGGGGGTCACGAGCTGCCGGGGGCGCTCGGCCTTCGCTCTGCTGGGTAGGGTAAAGGGCCTCCCGCCAGGTGGCAGGCCCTCGAGTTGGACGGTCCATGCGGGGAGGAAGCTAATTGCTTGAAACAACAGCCGAGGCTGGCCAAGCAGTCCATCCCTAAACGGACCGAGAGTGCCCAATCGATCAGAGTACCGCCGGGGCATCCCCTCTGCAGGCCGCCCTGCGCGGGGGATGGCGGCTTCACATCCCTGCCTGCTCCTGGGGCGAGCGGGCTCTAAGGGAGGGCCCATCAACAGGGGCCGGGAGGCAGGCGTGCACACGGGTCCCCAGGGACACCCGGCGGGCAGGCCCGGGCACTGCCTTCCCCGTCTCGCGGTCGCCGGACCTCACGGATGTCTGACCCAGCAAACACGGAGAAAAAAGGACCATCGGGAAGGGGCTGAGAGGCAGGTGCGTACCCGGGCCCCTGGGGGCCCCGGTGGGCGTGCCCGGGCGCTGCCTTTCCCATCTTGCGATCGCCAGACCTCACGGAGGTCTGACCCAGCAAACCCGGCGAATAAAGGTCCATCGGGAAGGGGATGAGAGGCAGGAGCGTACCCGGGCCCCTGGGGGCCCCTGCGGGCGGGCCCCGGGTCTGCCTTCCCCCATCTCGGGATCGCCGGACCTCACGGAGGTCTGACCCAGCAAACCCGGCGAAGATAGGACCATCGGGAAGGGGCTGAGAGGCAGGAGCGTACCCAGGCCCCTGGGGGCCCCCGCGGGCAGGCCCGGGTGCTGCCTTCCCCTGTCTCGGGATCCACGGACCTCACGGGGCTCTGACCCAGAAAACTCAGAGAGAAAGGACCATCGGGAAGGGGCTGAGAGGCAGGAGCATACCTAGGCCCCTCGGGGCCCCTGCGGGTGGGCCCCGGGTCTGCCTTCCCCTGATTCAGAATCGCCAAAGCTCACTTTGGTCTGACTGACCCTCTCCCTAGTAATCCGGAGGAAAAAGACCCCCCTTTCTGGTAATCCGTGCGCACGAGGTGACAGAGGGGACCCTAGGCGCGAATGTACCCAACCTCTCTGGAGCCCTCGCTGGGATCCGGGAGGCAAATGGACCCTCATCGAGACTTCCAGGCAAGCTCGGCCATCTGGTCGCCCCATAGGAAAGCATTGTGCACGACCAGATGGTCGAGGGGAAAGGAACGACCAGATGGCCGAAGGGACTTGCGCGACCAGATGGCCGAGGGGACAGGCGCGACCAGATGGCCGAGGGGAAAGGAGAAAGGAAAGGGGAAGCCTCCCCGGGCCCTCCGGACCCCGCCCCAGGCACCCTGCCACGCGGCAGGACCCAGGACGGAGCCCGGGGTGTGGGGGGGCCGCCCTCCCCGGGGCCCCCAGGGGCCCGGCCGGAGCTCCTGAACCCAGATGAGCGAGGGGAGGATCCCCAGACACAACGGAACCCTGTCCCGGGCCTTTGGGAGTGCCGCAGGCCAGGGTCAGGGCCTGGGGCCGGAGACCCCAACCCGGGGCCCGGCCGGGCACCTGGACCCAGCCGGGGCCCCCAGGCCCACAGGCGCAGGGGAAGCCTCCCCGGGCCCTCTGGACCCCGCCCCGGGCACACTGCCACGCGGCAGGACCCATGACGGAGCCCGGGGCGGGGAGGCCACCCTCCCTGGGGCCCCCAGGGGCCCGGATGGAGCTCCTGAACCCATACAAGAGAGGGGAGGCTCCCCGGACACAATGGAACCCCGTCCCGGGCCTTTGGCAGTGCCGCAGGCCGGGGGACGGGACCCGGGCCGGAGACCCTGACCCGGGGCCCTGGACCCAGCCGGGGCCCCCAGGCCCGCAGGCGCAGGGGAAGCATCCCCGGGCCCTCCGGACCCCGCCCCGGGGCTCGGTCGGGCACCTGGACCCAGCCGGGGCCCCCAGGTCCGCAGGCGCAGGGGAAGCCTCCCCGGGCCCTCCGGTCCCCATCCCAGGCACCCTGCCACGCAGCAGGACCGAGGACAGAGTCCGGGGCAGGGAGGCCGCCCTCCCCGTGGCCCTCAGGGGCCCGGCCGGAGCTCCTGAACCCAGCCGAGCGAGGGGAGGCTCCCTGGCCACAACGGAACCCTGTCCCGGGCCTTTGGGAGTGCCACAGGCCGGGGGACAGGGTCCAGGAGCCCCTGACCCGGGGCCCGGCCGGGCCCCTGGACCAAGCCGGGCCTCTCAGGACCACAGGCGCAGGGGAAGCCTCCCCGGACCCTCCGGACCCCTTGCCACGCGGCAGGCCCCGGGACAGAACCAGGGCAGCATCCGGGCCCGTCCAGCTGCCGGCTGAGGACCGAGAGGGGTCCCAGAGTACCTTGTCCCTAGTAATCCGGAGGAAGGCTACCCCCCTTTCTTGTCACCTGCGTGCTCCGAGTGACGGAGGGGACCCTTGGGGCGAACACGCCTGGCCTCCTGGAGCCCTGGTTGGGATACGGGAGGTGAATGGACCCTCATCGGGACTTCCAGGCCAGCCCAGCAATCTGGCCCCCCTTATAGGAAAGCATTGCGTGTGACCAGATGGCCGAGGGAAAAGGAGCGACCAGATGGGCAACAGCTGGATGTGGAGGAGAAAAAGTTGGAGACCGAGAGGGTCTTAGCGCAGGAGAGGATAGCGGAGGCTAAGAGGGCCTTCCCCAGGGAGAAATCAGCTCTGGAGGGTAGACTATCCCCTGCGCGCAGTTTTAATTTTCTGGGCTCCCCAGGGAGGGTTGAGTCCAGTGGTGGCATGCCATATAGATTCCAGTGTAGGCAATCTCAGTCCCAGTTCCCCCAGTCTGGTACCTGTTGTAGGAGAGTAGGGTCTGCTTTCTATGTTCACCCCCACTTTTTGCTTTTGCTTTACTGGTTTTCGACTTAGATGTGGCTGTGGGCCTGGTAATCAGACCCACAGCCCTGCTGTTCTCTCTCTAAATTGATACTATGTACTTTAGGTGCATAACCCATTTGGATAGGATCACCTTATTGGCCCCTGTACAATGTACCTTAGGTACCCAGGGCATAGGTGTACCCTAGGCCTACCAGGGGCTGCAGCATGTATTATGCCACCCCTGGCCTGGCGTTCCATTATGACACAACTGGCTGATCACTCAGCTGGGGCAAGGTCGTGTAATCACTCCTTGCTTAGGTGTAGTATTCCTATACCTAACTTACATACAGACACATGTGTACCTATCAGCCACTCCTATGGCAGGCCTTAACAATCCTGGAGGCAGAGTGCTTGGTAACATGTGAGGTGGTGCTCTAGCATGAGCTGAGCCTGTCTGCAGCTTTCGGAACCATGTCCTTATAGCTGTTCTATGATATAGCCTACCATATACTCTTAAAGTGCCTTATAATCTTAAACGGTTATGGTAACTATGGTTTGGCTTTATCAAAACATGTCGTGTAAGGTGTCTAACACTTTGGAATAATACCCCCATCCCATTTCTGGGGATGAGGATATTATCCCTCCCTTCTAGAGGGAGAAGACATGTTGTAACCTACTTACCCGGTTAAAGTTAACCAGAGCCCCAGCATCACAAAATGGATGCTGCTGCCACAGACACGAGTCTGACCTCCTGCTGCTGGGAGTGATCCCGGCAAGGGAGGCTTGGACAATAGGTTTCCTGCCTTGGGAGGTGCGAGCACCACCCCAGACAGGCCTTAGTGTATTGGGGCAGGGAGGGATGAAAAGAATGAGACATGCCTGGGGCACACAAGGTGTCCCATGCATAGTCCAGTTCAAACCGGTGCTGGGGCACTCCAGCCCCAGTCCTGGCGCGAAACTGGACAAAGGGAAGGGGGTGTAACCACCCCCCTCCCAGGTCCCACCCATAAGGCGTGACCTAGCAGGTAACCCAGCCCCCCAGATTAGTATAAGAGTGGTAGCTGGGCCCCAGGAGATTAGATTATCCTGAACCTGCAACTTGAACAGAAAGTCTGGACCTTCGACATTCGACGAAAGAAGAAGACTGAAGAATCTCCCTTGTGGCCAAGGAGTGGCTACCCTGTGCAAACAGGCACCATCAAGAGACTACCCTTTGCTTCGCTGAAGTTCTACGAGGGACCGACTGCAGAGCCCGACCAGAGCCTTGACTTCCAGACTTCTCCGACCCTGATCCACATCCACAGCCGAGCTGAGATCCGTGGAGGCGACGAGAGACGTGGGACCGGCTACCTGGGAAAAGTGGCTATTATCTTCCAGCACAGCTTCTGAGGCACCCTCGAAGTTGTGCACCGGGGATTGAGAAGCCCCAACCCCAAGCACCATCTGCACCGAAGATCAGCCCCCCACACTCCACGAGTCCTGCGTGGGGCCCTTCTGCAATATCCTGCTTGCCGCATCTGTCCGGTTGCTTGCCCGTGGGCTAGTGGCCTTTGTGACGACGCACCCTGAAATCTTCACTGCTGGTTCGGCTCCTCCAGACTAGCTCCCGCTTCCTTGCAAAAGAGAAGCACCCCAGTCCTTCCTGGTCTGCACCAGAAGCAAGTCCTCCGTTCTTCGTGGGTTCCGCTTGCCAAGGCTTGGTGAGTCCTAGTTCGACTTCGACGCTGCCGACAGCAAGAGCCTTCGTGGGACAGCTCGCCTCCTGGTCCTGGTTGTCCTCGACGCCTCCTGTTACCCGTGGCTGCAGCGACAAGCTTCACCTTTCATCTGCAATCTTCACAACATCGCCTGGTTCCTTCCTGGTTCCACGTGGTCACTGGCTAGTGACCTTGACTCTGTCCCTTCTGCTTACAGGTATCCTCTCTTCTTGATCCCAGCCTTGGGATCCACCGGACACTCTTCACTGACTGCCTGTCAGCAACTTTCCTTCAGGCATCCATAGAAGTCCACGACGAAACCCAACGCAAGCTCACACCTATGCACCCGCAGCCCGTGGGCTAGGTAACTTGGGTACTTCGGTGCTCACAAGGGTAGTGACTATCCTAGGGTGTAGTTTCCGAGTCTCGACTCTCTAGCTGCTTCAGAAGTGTCCTTAAACTGTTAATTTCTAACTGCTAGTAATTCTATCGACTTTTACGCATTACGCGTGAGTGTTTCCACTCTGCACCTGAATCCCGTGGGCCTCCCACTTCCTAACTGTTGCTAGTGTAGTGTAGCCCCAGCGATTCCCTAGGCCTAGGCCTATCCTATTTCCGTGACAGTGGTCCTTATACCACTTCTTTAGTATATGGTTTGCGTGGCCCCTAGGGCCTAACTGTATTACTTACTTGTGTGACTTAATGTATGCTTGAATAAGACTGTGTTGTACTTACCTCTAATCTCATAAAGAGTGCTGAGGGTTTGACTAGAATAAATACACTTTATTTTATATATATATCTGTTGTGGTGTCCTTTCATTTGGTATTCAAGGGATTATATATGGTATCACAGCTGGCTTCACATGCCATTCAGAGTTTAGCCTAAGACTGCTCTTGTCCATGCTACCACTAGGATAGCTGGTCTATAAGGTTGACTTTACAACCAATTACCATAAGGGTTGTTTGGACTGATATAAGGTGTACACTAGAATTAGTGACATCATACATCAGGCCAACTTCTCACATTGGTGAGCAGCGGTTGGGATCTGAGCTTGCTGGTGTAATACCATTGTAATCTTGAGATACTAAATTGAAAGATCACACAGATATTGTTTAGGTACATATAACATAGATTATAATACTTAAGTCCTACTGGACTTAGTGGTTGTAGGTTGAAGGGAGTAACACACCCTGACTACAACTACCAGAGAGGTTTAGTAGAAACAACTAGTGTAGGTAGGTGCACACACCACACTCTCACTAGATCATGTCTCTGGGAGGAGATCAAGTAGATGCTCTCTCAGGAGGGGCAGGTCTGAAGAAGACCCCCTCTAGATATGATACCCTAACTTTTCAGGAGATGAGACAATTGTGTACCTCCAGAAAGTTAAAACAGGGTGCAAACCCTACCCTCCTTCAGCTAGTACAACTCCTAGAGGAGTATGATACTCTTAGGGCCTCACAGGCCAGTACCCTAGGTACAAAGGAGGGTCTACCCACCACAGATGAGTCAGATGGGACTTCAGATGAAGAGGTAGACAGCCAGGGCCAAGTAGGAAGACTTAGCCAGGCTAACCTAAGCTTACATGGGAGGTTGCATGGGGTCCCCCCATACAGACCCCCAAGTGGGCTTACACAGAGAAGCAGGAGGGACAGATCCCCTTCAAGGGAATCCATCCACTCCCATGTCTCTAGCATCTCTAATGCTTCCTCTCACAGGGGAATGACTTCCCCTGAGAGAAAGGAGCATGAATCCAGAATGAGGGAATCTAATCTGAGGATTCAGAGGGAAGAACTTGCCCTTGCCAAGGAGAAGCTTGCTCTGGCTAGAGAGCAAAAGTTAAGTGGGTCAGAACCCACTGGTGGCAGCAATATCCCTAAGGATAGAGACAGGCACTATGATAATAGAAACCTGAGCAAGAGTGTCCCTCCCTACAAGTGTGGGGATGACATCCACAAATGGATAACTGCTTTGGAGAGAGCTTGCAAAGTACAGCAGGTACCCCAAAGTCAGTGGGCAGCTATCTTGTGGCTCTCCTTCTCTGAGAAAGGTAGAGACAAGCTCCTCACAGTTAGTGATGAGGATGCAGACAATTACACTGTCCTGAAGAGTGCTCTAATTGATGGGTTTGGCCTAACCACTGAACAATACAGGTTGTTGTTCAGGGATACCCAGAAGACCCAGACTCAGGACTGGACTGACTTTGTAGATTGTGCCACTAAGGCTCTGGAAGGCTGGCTAGTGGGAAGTAAGGTTAAGGACTATACAGGATTGTATAATTTGATCATGAGAGAGCAAATCCTTAACAACTGTCAAAACCAGCTACTGCATCAACACCTGATTGATTCTGATCTGACTTCTCCCCAAGAATTGGGAAAGAAGGCAGATAGATGCGTCAGGACTAGAGTTAAGCAGCAAAACCAGAACCAGGGCAGTGATCAGAAAAAGGCAGACCAGAAGGGTAATGATCAGAAACAAAAAGACCAGAAGTCTTCACCAGGCCCCCAAAAGGCTCAGGGGGAGGGTGGTCCCAAAAAGGATAAAAAGAAAGATGGCCAAAAGAAACCATGGTGCAACTATTGTAAGTCCAACTCACATTGGTTTAGTGAGTGCACCAATAAGGATAAGCCCCCAGCCACCATTGCCCCTAAGGCAACTGTACCCCCTAGTCCAGCTGTAAGTGGTGGTTCCCAGCAAAAGGGTGTAGTAGGGTTAACCCTGGGAACTGAGGAGGATTCTGGCCTAGTCAGAATACCTACTCAGGCTGTTCTGATCTGTGATGGGGACTTAGCTTTGTCCTCTACTGTAGGCCCCAGTAACCTGGGCACGTACAGACAGACTCCTTTTATCAACCAAAGAATGGCTCAGGCCTACAGGGACACTGGGGCTAGTGTCACAATGGTGACACCTGCCTTTGTGGACCCTGGACAGATCATACTAGGTGAGAATTACCTAGTGACCAACGCTAGCAATACCACTACCTCCCATAGTGTGGCTATTGTTAACTTCTCCTGGGGAGGGGTAACTGGCCTCAAGAAAGTTGTTGTTAGTTCAGACCTTCCTGTAGACTGTTTACTGGGAAATGATCTTGAAACTTCAGTTTGGTCTGAAGTGGAGTATAGGACCCATGCAGAAATGCTGGGGATAGATGCACATGTCCTTGCTGTGACCAGGTCAGAGGCCAAACAGTGCACCACTGAACAAGTTCTGGATCCTGAAACTATGGACCAGTCACAACCCAAGAGAAAGAGCAGTAGGGTTAAGGCTGTGCCTTCCCCCCTGCCTCAGGTGGTGGATCAGCCCTCCCAGGAGGATGATTCTGAGAGCCCTGAAGGAACTGTCCTAGAAGAACTTGAACCTGATCAGGTTGAGTTTCTTGGGACAGGGGGACCTTCAAGGGCAGATCTGAGGCAGGCTCAATTAGACTGCCCCTCTCTTGAACCCCTCAGACAGCTGGCTGCTGCTGAGGCTGCAGGGAATGCTCAAGGTACCCATAGAGTGTATTGGGATGAAGGGCTACTGTATTCAGAGGCTAGAGACCCCAAGCCTGGTGCATCCAGGAGGTTGGTCATACCACTGAAGTTCAGAGGCTTCCTTCTTACCTTGGCCCATGATATTCCCCTTGCAGGATACTTAGGCCAGAAAAAGACTTGGGACAGGCTTGTCCCTCACTTTCACTGGCCCCATATGTCAGAAGATACCAAGGAGTTTTGTCGCTCCTGTGTCACCTGCCAAGCCAGTCGCAAATCAGGTGGCACCACAAAGGCCCCCCTCATACCACTCCCTGTGGTGGGGGTTCCCTTTGAAAGAGTGGGCATAGATATTGTAGGACCAATGGACCCACAAACAGCATCTGGGCACAGATTCATACTGGTGTTAGTGGACCATGCCACCCGGTATCCAGAAGCTATTCCCCTGAGGACCACAACAGCTCCTGTTGTGGCAAGGGCCCTGCTTGGAGTATTCTCCTGAGTGGGCTTTCCAAAGGAGGTCATTTCTGACAGAGGTGCCAACTTCATGTCAGGATACTTGACTGCAATGTGGAAGGAGTGTGGTGTGAACTACAAGTTCACCACACCCTATCACCCACAGTGCGATGGGCTTGTTGAGAGATTCAACAAGCCCCTAAAGGGAATGATAAAAGGTTTACCAGACAAGCTTAGGCGAAGATGGGACATCCTTTTACCCTGCCTTCTGTTTGCTTACAGAGAGGTCCCACAAAAGGGGGTGGTTACAGCCCTTTTGAGCTTTTGTTTGGGCATCCTGTAAGAGGACCCCTATGTTTATTAAGGGAAGGATGGGAGAGACCTCTCAGACAACCCAAACTTGACATAGTGGATTATGTACTTGGTCTCCGCTCCAGGATGGCAGAGTATATGAAGAAGGCTTCCAAAAACCTTGAGGCAAGCCAAGAACTCCAAAAAGCTTGGCATGACCAAAAGGCTGTGCTGGCTGTTTACCAGCCAGGGCAGAAAGTGTGGGTGTTGGAGCCAGTGGCCCCAGCAGCACTCCAAGACAAATGGTCTGGATCCCACACTATTGTTGAGAAAAAGGGAGAAGTCACCTACTTGGTGGACCTTGGGACTCCCAGAAGCCCCCACAGGGTGCTTCATGTCAACCGATTGAAGGCATATGTTGACAGGGCAGACATGGGCTTACTCATGGCTACAGATGAGGGGCAGGAGGAAGAGAGTGACCCTCTCCCAGACCTGTTGACTCAGAACCCTGATGATGGCTCAGTTGATGGTGTGGTCTTTTCTGACAGCCTCACTGTCTATCAGCAACAGGACTGCAGACAGGTTCTGCAGTCCTACAGACATATGCTCTCTCTGACCCCAAGTCAGACAAACTGGTGCACCCATGAGGTGGACACTGGTGACAGTCTGCCTGTGAAGAGTAAAATCTACAGGCAACCTGACCATGTCAGGGACTGCATAAAAGTTGAGGTACAAAAGATGTTGGAGCTGGGAGTCATTGAACCTTCAGAGAGCCCTTGGGCTAGTCCTGTAGTCATTGTGCCAAAGCCTGACACCCAAGATGGTAAGAGAGAGATGAGGTTTTGCGTGGATTACAGAGGTCTCAATGCTGTCACTAGGACAGATGCCCACCCAATACCTAGGGCAGATGAGCTCATTGACAGACTGGCAGCTGCTAAGTTTTTGAGCACATTTGACCTGACAGCAGGCTACTGGCAAATCAGACTAGCTGAGAATGCAAAGGCCAAAACTGCTTTCTCGACCCCAGGAGGACATTATCAATTTGTGGTAATGCACTTTGGTTTGAAGAATGCACCTGCCACTTTCCAAAGGTTGGTGAATCAAGTCCTTACTGGGTTGGATGATTATTGTGCAGCTTATCTTGATGATATTGCTGTCTTTAGCTCAACCTGGGAGGATCACCTGGTCCACCTGAGGAATGTTTTAGAGGCCCTGCAAAAGGCAGGCCTCACTATCAAGGCCACTAAGTGCCAGATAGGGCAGAGCAAGGTTGTATACCTGGGCCACCTAGTTGGTGGGGGTCCGGTTCAACCACTGGAGAGCAAGATCCAGACCATAAAGGACTGGACTCCTCCAACTACCCAGACTCAGGTCAGAGCTTTCTTGGGCCTGACTGGGTACTACAGAAAGTTTGTTAAGAACTATGGGTCCATTGTGACACCACTTAATGACTTGACCTCCAAGAAGATGCCAAAGAAAGTTCAGTGGACAGTAAGCTGTCAAAAAGCATTTGATGACCTGAAGCAGGCCATGTGCAGTGCACCTATTCTGAAAAGTCCAGACTACTCCAAAGAGTTCATTGTCCAGACAGATGCTTCTGAGTTAGGTGTGGGAGCTGTTCTTTCACAACTGAATGTAGATGGTCAAGACCAGCCCATTGCTTTTATAAGTAGAAGGCTGACCCCTAGAGAGAAACGTTGGTCAGCTATTGAGAGGGAGGCCTTTGCTGTGGTTTGGGCCCTGAAGAAGCTGAGGCCATACTTGTTTGGCACTCACTTCAAGATTCAGACAGACCATGAGCCCCTCTTGTGGCTAAATCAGATGAAGGGTGAAAATCCCAAACTTCTTTGGTGGTCCATTTCCCTACAGGGGATGGACTTCACAGTGGAACATAGACCTGGGACTGACCATACCAATGCAGATGGACTCTCCAGATATTTCCACTTAGAACATGAAGACTCAACTGGTCAAGGTTAGTTTAATGTCCCTAAGTTTGGGGGGGGGGGGTTGTGTAGGAGAGTAGGGTCTGCTTTCTATGTTCACCCCCACTTTTTGCTTTTGCTTCACTGGTTTTCGACTTAGATGTGGCTGTGGGCCTGCTAATCAGACCCACAGCCCTGCTGTTCTCTCTCTAAATTGATACTATGTACTTTAGGTGCGTAACCCATTTGGATAGGATCACCTTATTGGCCCCTGTACAATGTACCTTAGGTTCCCAGGGCATAGGTGTACCCTAGGCCTACCAGGGGCTGCAGCATGTATTATGCCACCCCTGGCCTGGCCTTCCATTATGACACAACTGGCTGATCACTCAGCTGGGGCAAGGTCGTGTAATCACTCCTTGCTTAGGTGTAGTATTCCTATACCTAACTTACATATAGACACATGTGTACCTATCAACCACTCCTATGGCAGGCCTTAACAATCCTGGAGGCAGAGTGCTTGGTAACATGTGAGATGGTGCTCTAGCATGAGCTGAGCCTGTCTGCAGCTTTCGGAACCATGTCCTTATAGCTGTTCTATGATATAGCCTACCATATACTCTTAAAGTGCCTTATAATCTTAAACGGTTATGGTAACTATGGTTTGGCTTTATCAAAACATGTTGTGTAAGGTGTCTAACACTTTGGAATAATACCCCCATCCCATTTCTGGGGATGAGGATATTATCCCTCCCTTCTAGAGGGAGAAGACATGTTGTAACCTACTTACCCGGTTAAAGTTAACCAGAACCCCAGCATCACAAAATGGATGCTGCTGCCACAGACACGAGTCTGACCTCCTGCTGCTGGGAGTGATCCCGGCAAGGGAGGCTTGGACAATAGGTTTCCTGCCTTGGGAGGTGCGAGCACCACCCCAGACAGGCCTTAGTGTATTGGGTCAGGGAGGGATGAAAAGAATGAGACATGCCTGGGGCACACAAGGTGTCCCGTGCATAGTCCAGTTCAAACCGGTGCTGGGGCACTCCAGCCCCAGTCCTGGCGCGAAACTGGACAAAGGGAAGAGGGTGTAACCACCCCCCTCCCAGGTCCCACCCATAAGGCGTGACCTAGCAGGCAACCCAGCCCCCCAGATTAGTATAAGAGTGGTAGCTGGGCCCCAGGAGAATAAATTATCCTGAACCTGCAACTTGAACAGAAACTCTGGACCTTCGACATTCGACGAAAGAAGAAGACTGAAGAATCTCCCTTGTGGCCAAGGAGTGGCTACCGTGTGCAAACAGGCACCATCAAGAGACTACCCTTTGCCGAAGTTCTACGAGGGACCGACTGCAGAGCCCGACCAGAGCCTTGACTTCCAGACTTCTCCGACCCTGATCCAAATCCACAGCCGAGGTGAGATACGTGGAGGCGACGAGAGACGTGGGACCGGCTACCTGGGAAAAGTGGCTAGTATCTTCCCGCGTAGCTTCTGAGGCACCCTCGAAGTTGTGCACCGGGGATTGAGAAGCCCCAACCCCAAGCACCATCTGCACCGAAGATCAGCCCCCCACACTCCACGAGTCCTGCGTGGGGCCCTTCTGCAATTTCCTGCTTGCCGCGTCTGTCCGGTTGCTTGCCCGTTGGCTAGTGGCCTTTGTGACGACGCACCCTGAAATCTTCACTGCTGGTTCGGCTCCTCCAGACTGGCTCCCGCTTCCTTGCAAAAGAGAAGCACCCCAGACCTTCCTGGTCTGCACCAGAAGCAAGTCCTCCATTCTTCGTGGGTTCCGCTTGCCAAGGCTTGGTGAGTCCTAGTTCGACTTCGACGCCGCCGACAGCAAGAGCCTTCGTGGGACAGCTCGCCTCCTGGTCCTGGTCATCCTCGACGCCTCCTGGTACCCATGGCTGCAGCAACAAGCTTCACCTTTCACCTGCAATCTTCACGACATCGCCTGGTTCCTTCCTGGTTCCACGTGGTCACTGGCTAGTGACCTTGACTCTGTCCCTTCTGCTTACAGGTATCCTCTCTTCTTGATCCCAGCCTTGGGATCCACCGGACACTCTTCACTGACTGCCTGTCAACAACTTTCCTTCAGGCATCCATAGAAGTCCACGACGAACCCGACGCAAGTTCACACCTATGCACCCGCAGCCCGTGGGCTAGGTAACTTGGGTACTTCAGTGCTCATAGGGGTAGTGACTATCCTAGGGTCTAGTTTCCGAGTCTCGACTCTCTAGCTGCTTCAGAAGTGTCCTTAAACTGTTAATTTCTAACTGCTAGTAATTCTATTGACTTTTACGCATTACGCATGAGTGTTTCCACTCTGCACCTGAACCCCGTGGGCCTCCCACTTCCTAACTGTTGCTAGTGTAGTGTAGACCCAGCGATTCCCTAGGCCTAGGCCTATCCTATTTCCGTGACAGTGGTCCTTATACCACTTCTTTAGTATATGGTTTGCGTGGCCCCTAGGGCCTAACTGTATTACTTACCTGTGTGACTTAATGTATGCTTAAATAAGACTCTGTTGTACTTACCTCTAATCTCATAAAGAGTGCTGAGGGTTTGACTAGAACAAATACACTTTATTTTATATATATATCTGTTGTGGTGTCCTTTCATTTGGTATTCAAGGGATTATATATGGTATCACAGCTGGCTTCACATGCCATTCAGAGTTTAGCCTAAGACTGCTCTTGTCCATGCTACCACTAGGATAGCTGGTCTATAAGGTTGACTTTACAACCAATCACCATAAGGGTTGTTTGGACTGATATAAGGTGTACACCAGAACTAGTGACATCATACATCAGGCCAACTTCTCACATTGGTGAGCAGCGGTTGGGATCTGAGCTTGCTGTTGTAATACCATTGTAATCTTGAGATACTAAATTGAAAGATCACACAGATATTATTTAGGTACATATAACATAGATTATAATACTTAAGTCCTACTGGACTTAGTGGTTGTAGGTTGAAGGGAGTAACACACCCTGACTACAACTACCAGAGGTTTAGTAGAAACAACTAGTGTAGGTAGGTGCACACACCACACCCTCACTAGATCATGTCTCTGGGAGGAGATCAAGTGGATGCTCTCTCAGGAGGGGCAGGTCTGAAGAAGACCCCCTCTAGATATGATACCCTAACTTTTCAGGAGATGAGACAATTGTGTACCTCCAGAAAGTTAAAGTAGGGTGCAAACCCTACCCTCCTTCAGTTAGTACAGCTCCTAGAGGAGTATGATGCTTTGAGGGCCTTATAGGCCAGTACCCTAGGTACAAAGGAGGGTCTACCCACCACAGATGAGTCAGATGGGACTTCAGATGAAGAGGTAGACAGCCAGGGCCAAGTAGGAATACTTAGCCAGGCTAACCTAAGCTTACATGGGAGTTTGCATGGGGTCCCCCTGTAGGAGAGTAGGGTCTGCTATCCTATGGTCACCCCAAATTTTTGCTTTTTGCTTCACTGGTTTTTGACATATTGAGGCTGTGGGCCTGCCAATCAGACCCCCAGCCTGCTGTTCTCTCTACTAAATTTACACCATGCACCCTAGGTGCATAACCAATTGGAAGTGGATCACCCTGTGAGCCCCTGTACCAGTGTACACTAGGTACCCAGGGCATTGGTGTATCTAAGGCCTACCAGGGGCTGAAGCATGTATTGTGCCACCCCTGGCCTGGCCTAACAAATTTGACACAACTGGCTGATCACTCAGCTGGGGTAAGTTGGTGTAACCACCTCTTACTTAGGTGTAGTATACCTATACCTAACCTTAAATGGGACACATGTTAACCTATAAGTCACTCCTATGGCAGGCCTTAACAATCCTGAAGGCAGAGTGCTTGGTTCCATGTGAGATGGTGCTCTGGCATGAGCTGAGCCTGTCTGCAGTGGTCGGAACCACTTCCTTCTACTGTTTCCAGATATCGTCATACCATATACTCTTAAGTGCATTATGAACCTCGCGGTTAAATGCTAACTTTGGTTTGGCTTTATCAAAACATGTCGAGTAAGGTGTCATACGAATTGGAATACTAACCCCTCGCCAATTCTGGCGACGGGGTTAGCATTCCACCCTTCTAGAGGGACACGACATGTACAGTACCTGAAACCCGGGTAACATCAGACATAGCCTCAGCTCCACAAAATGGATGCTGCCACCACAGACACAAGTCTTCCCTCCTACTGCTGGGAGTCCTTCCAGCTTGGGAGGGGTGGACAAAGGGTTTCCTGCCAGGGGAGGTGCGTGCACCACCCCAGACAGGATTTTGTGTATTGGTCAGGTAGGGCTTGAAAGAAACCAGACATGCCTGTGGCTCACAAGGAGCCTCGGTGCATATGCCAGTTCAATCCGGTCCTGGGGCACACCAGTCCCGGGCCTGGGGCGAGCTGGACAAAGGATTGGGGGTGTAACCACCCCCCTTCCTGGTCCCACCCTTAGGGAGGGACCTAGCAGGTAGTCCGGCCCCTAGAATCCGAATAAAGGTAGGAGCTGTGTCCTAAGACTTTAGACATCCTGGAATCAACTTGAAACTAAGAAGAAGACGGGAACTTCGACGCTCTGCCGCACAGAGGACTGAAGCCAGTCTCCCCTGTGGTCAGGGAGTGACCACCTTGCAAACGCAAGCACCATCCAGCGAATCAACATCTGCTTTGCCGCCGCCTCCCGCCGGAGCCCGAGCCCAGAGAATGACAAGACCTGGACCTCCAGACCTCTCACCGCCCGATCCACAGTCCCTGAAAAAGAGAGACCCGTGGAGGCAACGAGACACGTGGAGCCAGCCATCTTGAAACGACCATGACAAGCTGCAAGTGCAACAACCGAGGATCCCTCCAAGTTGTGCTTTGGGATCTGAGAAGCCCAACCCTCGAGCAGCATCTGCACCAAAGGTGAGCCCTCCAGCATCTCCACGATCTGCGTGGGGCCCTTCTGCATTTTGCCACTCGATGCGCCTAACTGGTTGCTGGCCCGCTGGCTAGTGGCCATCTTGGCAACGAACTTCAAGAAATACACCACTGGTCTGGTTGCTCCAGACTGGCCCTTGCTCCCCTCCAAAGGAGCAGTCCCTCTGACCTTGCTGGTCAGAACCATCAGCTTATTTCGTTTTCCACAACAATTGCTTTTGCCAAGGCTTATTTGCTTCGATCAAGTCGCCGACACCGCCGACAGCGAGAGCCTGCGTGGGACAGCTCGTGAACCGACTCCTGGGCGTCGTCGACCTTCAGGGACCACGTGGCTGCAGAGACAAGCTACACCTTTCTTCCTGTTTGCACCCGACATCGCCTGGTACCCACCTGGTGCCACGCTGGTCACTGGCTAGTGACTGTGAACACTGTCCCCTCTGCTTACAGGTCTTCTACAACTCCGATCCACCCTTGGATCCACCGCATCCCTTCCGGACCGACCGCCTGCAGCATCTTTGTCCACAGGCTCCATTGAACAGATAGAAGAAACCCGACGCACTTCGACACCTACGCACCCGCTTCCTGTGGGTGAGGTAAAGCTGGCACTCCGGTGCCCCAGTGTAGAGTATCATCTCTAGTGTCTGTGTTTCCAATCTTGAGTTCATAGTCCACCCGGAAGATCCTTTTTGCAGTAACTTTGTAAATTTTACGCACCCATTGAAAACCTATGGGAGCACGCGTGTGACTATTTGCTCTGCACACGCAACCCGTGGACCTCCTGGTCACTAACTGAAGTTAGCTCCTTGTAGGCCCAGCGATTCTAGAGGCCCTAGGCCTTTTCCCTTTTCTGTTCGTGGTACTTATACCACTATTTTAGTATATGGTTTGAGCGGCCACCAGGGCCTATCCATATAAAGTGCAACTTCTGTGTATTCTACTGTAATCTTGTTTGACGATTTGTGCTCCTGTGCTCATAAAGAGACTAGGGGTTACTTTGAGAAATAAATACATATATATTTTGAATATATATCTGTGTGGTGTCCTTTCATTGGTATAAAAGGGGGTTGCATTTGGTAAAACAGCTTGCTTAACACGTTTCACGAGTTTAGCCTCAAAGACTGCTTAGCCTACGCTACCACTAGGGCAGCTAGTCCGAAAAGGTTGACTTACAACCACACCATAAGGGTTGCTTGGCATGGTACAAGGTGGTCACTTTAACTAGTGAACATCATATGCCAGGCCAACTTCTCACATTGGTGAGCAGCGGTTGGATTTGAGCTTGCTGTGTTTTACCATTGTAATCTCTTGGTTACCAATTGAAAGATCACATAGGTACCTATAGGTACATATAAAACAAGATTAGATATACTTAAGTTCTACTGAACTTAATGTTGTAGAGCAAAGGGAGTAGCACACCCGGACTACAACTACTAGATAGGTTTAGTAGGTAAACCCAAGCGTAGGTAGATTGCAACACATCCACCCACACTTAAGAGCAATGGCTGGGGCAGAGGGGTCCACTGTACCCATCTCTGTTGAGAGTGACCCCCAGAGGGCACCATCCATCTTTGCTACCCTTAATCAAAATGAGCTCAGGCAGTTGGCAAATATCAGGGGCCTTAAACAGCCCAAGAATCCTACTTCTGCTGAACTCAGGGAGCTTTTACAGGCTGATGAAGATCAGAAAGCTCTCAGGAAAGCCTCCCAGTTAGGCCCCTTAGGGACAGGAACAGGAGGCCCCCCTTCTGAAGATGCTACTGAAGTACCCCTTTCCAATAGCCATCCCTTAGATGAGAATCATACTACCTAGGAGGAAAGTGGTGAAGATACAGAAAGTAGTGAGGATGAAGGGAGAACTAGCCCAGTGCCAAGTGTTATACGTGGCCCAGCTAACTTAAGGCTACTGGGGACTGACAATGGGATCACCCCATTGGATCTCCCTAGTGCTCTTAACCAGGGGTCTGGGAGGCAAAGGAATCACTCAGGTGAATCTAATGCTTCTCATACCTCTAGAGGCTCTCAAGGTCACTCCAGGAGAAGGATGACCACCCCTCAGAGGAGGGAGCATGAGGCCAGAATGCAAGAAGCCCAGCTGAGGATCAGGAAGCAGGAGCTAGAAGTAGCTCTGATGGAAGAGAAACTGAGCAAAGCTAGGCAGCATAAAGAGAGTGGGTCTATACCCACTGGTGGCAGCATTGTCCCTAAGGACAAGGATAGGGTCTTTGATAATAGGAACCTGTCTAAGGTTGTGCCCCCCTACAAAAGTGGGGATGACATCCACAAATGGATGACTGCTCTTGAGAGAGCCTGCAAAGTGCAGCAGGTTCCTGAAGACCAGTGGGCAGCAATCCTCTGGCTCTCCTTTGAAGGAAGAGGCAGAGACAGACTCCTCACTACTAGAGAAGAGGATGTCAGAAATTACAGAGTCCTGAAGAGTGTCCTAGTTGATGGGTTAGGCTTAACCACTGAACAGTACAGGTTAATTTTCAGAGACACCCAAAAGACACAGACTCAGGACTGGTCTGAATACATTGAATGTGCCACTAAGGCTTTGGAGGGTTGGTTGCTGGGAAGTAAGGTATCTGATTATACAGGATTGTACAATTTGATGATGAGAGAACAGATTTTAAATAACTGTCAAAACCAGCAACTACATCAACACTTGGTTGACTCTGATCTGACCTCTCCCCAAGAATTGGGAAAGAAGGCAGACAAATGGGTCAGAACCAGGGTTAAGCAAAAGAACCAGGGCCAAGGGGGTGATCAGAAGAAAACAGACCAAAAGGGTGGAGATCAGAAATCTAAAGACCAGAAGTCTTCAACAGGGCCCCAAACTACTGCTAAAGAGGGTGGGTCCCAGCCTAAAGGGAAGAAGAAAGAAGGTCAAAAGAAACCCTGGTGCAATCATTGCAAGAATACAACTCACTGGACTAGTGACTGTAAAAAGGGTGGAGCCCCCAACACTGTTGCCCCTAAGGCACCTGCTCCCAGTACTACTGTTAGCAGTGTTGGTCCCCAGACAAAGGGTGTAGTGGGAATCACTATGGGAACTGAAGGAGATTCTGACTTAGACAGAACCCTGACACAGGCAGTCCTGATCTGTGATGGGGACATAGATTTGTCCCTGACTGTGAGCCCCAGTAACCTGGGCAAGTACAGACAGACTCCTTTAATTAATGAAAAAGTGGCTCAAGCCTACAGGGATACATGTGCCAGTGTCACTATGGTGACACCAGGCTTTGTGGACCCTGGACAGTACATACCAGGTGAGAATTACCTGGTGACCAATGCCAGCAATGCCACTACTTCACTTAGTGTGGCAGTTGTTAACTTCTCATGGGGAGGGGTAACTGGCCTCAAAAGGGTTGTGGTTAGTGCAGACCTCCCAGTAGAATGTTTGTTGGGCAATGACCTAGAGAGTTCTCTATGGTCTGAAGTGGAGTACAGGACACATGCAGAGATGTTAGGTATATCACCACATGTCCTTGCTGTGACCAGGTCACAGGCCAACAAGTGCCTTACTGAACCACAGGTCTTGGATCCTGGAACAATGGACCAAGCACCTACCAAGAAGAAGAACAGGAGGGTCAAGGCTGTGCCTTCCCCCCTGCCTCAGAGTGATGATCAACCTTCCCAGGAAGCTGATCTAGAGGACCCTGAAGGAACTGTCCCTGAAGAGCTTGAACCTGATCAGTTTGAGTTTCTGGGGACAGGGGGACCTTCAAGGGCTGACTTGAGGCAGGCTCAGTTATCCTGTCCCTCTCTTGAACCCCTCAGACAGCTGGCTGTTGCTGAGGCTGCTGGGAATGCTCAAGGTACCCATAAAGTGTATTGGGATGAAGGGCTCCTTTATTCAGAGGCTAGAGACCCCAAGCCTGGTGCTACCAGGAGGTTGGTTATACCTCTGCAATTTAGGGGCTTCCTTCTTACCTTGGCCCATGATATTCCTTTAGCAGGACACTTAGGCCAGAACAAGACTTGGGACAGGCTTGTCCCTCACTTTCACTGGCCTCACATGAATGAAGATACAAAGGAGTTTTGTCGCTCCTGTGTGACCTGCCAAGCCAGTGGCAAATCAGGTGGCACAACAAAGGCCCCCCTAATACCACTACCTGTGGTGGGGGTCCCCTTTGAAAGAGTGGGAATAGATATAGTGGGTCCCATGGATCCTCCCACTGCATCTGGGCACAGATTTATACTGGTGGTAGTGGATCATGCCACCAGGTATCCAGAGGCAATTCTCCTTAGGACCACTACAGCACCTGTTGTGGCCAGGGCCCTGCTGGGAGTATTCTCCAGAGTGGGGTTTCCTAAGGAGGTAGTTTCTGACAGAGGTACCAACTTCATGTCAGGATACTTGACAGCTATGTGGAAGGAATGTGGTGTCAACTACAAGTTCACCACCCCTTATCACCCACAATGCAATGGGCTTGTTGAGAGATTCAACAAGACCCTAAAGGGTATGATCAAAGGATTACCTGAAAAGCTCAGGCGAAGATGGGACATCCTTCTACCCTGCCTTCTGTTTGCTTACAGAGGTCCCACAAAAGGGGGTTGGCTACAGCCCCTTTGAATTGTTGTTTGGGCACCCTGTAAGAGGTCCACTGTGTTTAGTGAAGGAAGGATGGGAGTTACCTCTCAAAAAGCCTAAACAAGACATAGTGGACTATGTACTTGGTCTCCGCTCCAGGATGGCTGAGTATATGGAGAAGGCATACAAAAACCTTGAGGCAAGCCAGGCCTTACAGAAAGCTTGGCATGACCAAAAGGCTGTCTTGGTTGAGTTTCAGCCAGGACAGAAGGTATGGGTGTTGGAGCCAGTGGCCCCAGCAGCACTCCAAGACAAATGGTCTGGACCCCATACAATCCTGGAAAAGAAGGGAGAGGTCACCTATTTGGTGGACCTAGGAACTCCCAGGAGTCCCCACAGGGTACTCCATGTTAACAGGTTAAAAGCATTTGTTGACAGGGCAGACATGGGCTTGCTCATGGCTACAGATGAGGGGCAGGAGGAAGAGAGTGACCCTCTCCCAGACCTGTTGTCTCAGAACCCTGAAGATGGCTCAGTTGAAGGAGTGACCCTTGGAGGCAACCTCACTGCCCATCAACAGACTGAATGTAGACAAGTTCTACAATCATTTCAACATCTGTTTTCCCTAATACCTAGCCAAACTGACTGGTGTACCCATGTGGTGGACACTGGTGACAGTCTGCCTGTAAAGAACAAGCTTTACAGACAACCTGACCACGTCAGGGACTGTATAAAGGCTGAGGTACACAAGATGCTGGAATTGGGTGTCATTGAACCCTCAGAGAGCCCCTGGGCTAGCCCAGTGGTTCTGGTCCCCAAACCTCACACCAAAGATGGCAAGAGAGAGATGAGGTTCTGTTTGGATTACAGAGGACTCAATGCTGTCACCAGGACAGATGCACATCCTATTCCAAGGGCAGATGAGCTCATAGACAAACTAGCTTCTGCTAAGTTTTTGAGCACATTTGACTTGACAGCTGGCTATTGGCAAATCAGATTAGCTGAGGAGTCTAAGGCCAAAACAGCATTCTCAACCCCAGGTGGGCATTATCAATTTGTGGTGATGCCCTTTGGTCTGAAGAATGCACCTGCCACCTTCCAAAGGTTGGTGAATCAAGTCCTTACTGGGTTGGATGACTTTTGTGCAGCATATCTTGATGACATTTCTGTCTTTAGCTCCACCTGGGAGGATCACCTGATCCACCTGAAGAAGGCCCTTGAGGCTCTGCAAAAGGCAGGCCTCACTATCAAGGCTACTAAGTGCCAGATAGGGCAGAGTAAGGTTGTGTATTTGGGCCACCTTGTAGGTGGAGGCCAAGTTCAACCACTGGAGAGTAAGATACAATCCATCAAGGACTGGTCTCCTCCAACCACCCAGACTCAAGTTCGAGCTTTCTTGGGCTTGACTGGGTACTACAGGAAGTTTGTTAAGAACTATGGGTCCATTGTGACTCCTCTTAATGATCTGACATCCTAGAAGATGCCCAAAAAGGTTCAGTGGACAGTAAGCTGTCAAAAGGCATTTGATGACCTGAAGGAGGCCATGTGCTCTGCACCTATCCTGAAAAGTCCTGACTACTCCAAAGAGTTTATTGTCCAAACAGATGCTTCTGAGTTGGGTGTGGGAGCTGTGCTGTCACAACTTAATGTAGATGGTCAAGACCAACCCATTGGTTTTATTAGCAGAAGGTTGACCCCCAGAGAGAAGAATTGGTCAGCTATTGAGAGGGAGGCCTTTGCTGTGGTGTGGGCCCTGAAGAAGCTGAGGCCATACTTGTTTGGCACTCACTTCAAGATTCAGACCGACCATAAGCCCCTCTTGTGGCTAAATCAGATGAAGGGTGAAAACCCCCAACTGCTTAGGTGGTCCATTTCCCTACAGGGGATGGACTTTACAGTGGAGCACCGGCCAGGTACTGACCATGGGAATGCAGATGGTCTCTCCAGGTACTTCCACTTAGGACATGAAGACGAGACTGGTCAAGGCTAGTTTAATGTCCCTGCGTTTGGGGGGGGTGTGTAGGAGAGTAGGGTCTGCTATCCTATGGTCACCCCAAATTTTTGCTTTTTGCTTCACTGGTTTTTGACATATTGAGGCTGTGGGCCTGCCAATCAGACCCCCAGCCTGCTGTTCTCTCTACTAAATTTACACCATGCACCCTAGGTGCATAACCAATTGGAAGTGGATCACCCTGTGAGCCCCTGTACCAGTGTACACTTGGTACCCAGGGCATTGGTGTATCTAAGGCCTACCAGGGGCTGAAGCATGTATTGTGCCACCCCTGGCCTGGCCTAACAAATTTGACACAACTGGCTGATAACTCAGCTGGGGTAAGTTGGTGTAACCACCTCTTACTTAGGTGTAGTACACCTATACCTAACCTTAAATGGGACACATGTTAACCTATAAGTCACTCCTATGGCAGGCCTTAACAATCCTGAAGGCAGAGTGCTTGGTTCCATGTGAGATGGTGCTCTGGCATGAGCTGAGCCTGTCTGCAGTGGTCGGAACCACTTCCTTCTACTGTTTCCAGATATCGTCATACCATATACTCTTAAGTGCATTATGAACCTCGCGGTTAAATGCTAACTTTGGTTTGGCTTTATCAAAACATGTCGAGTAAGGTGTCATACGAATTGGAATACTAACCCCTCGCCAATTCTGGCGACGGGGTTAGCATTCCACCCTTCTAGAGGGACACGACATGTACAGTACCTGAAACCCGGGTAAAATCAGACATAGCCTCAGCTCCACAAAATGGATGCTGCCACCACAGACACAAGTCTGCCCTCCTGCTGCTGGGAGTCCTTCCAGCTTGGGAGGGGTGGACCAAGGGTTTCCTGCCAGGGGAGGTGCGTGCACCACCCCAGACAGGATTTTGTGTATTGGTCAGGTAGGGCTTGAAAGAAACCAGACATGCCTGTGGCTCACAAGGAGCCTCGGTGCATATGCCAGTTCAATCCGGTCTTGGGGCACACCAGTCCCGGGCCTGGGGCGAGCTGGACAAAGGATTTGGGGTGTAACCACCCCCCTTCCTGGTCCCACCCTTAGGGAGGGACCTAGCAGGTAGTCCGGCCCCTAGAATCCGAATAAAGGTAGGAGCTGTGTCCTAAGACTTTAGACATCCTGGAATCAACTTGAAACTAAGAAGAAGATGGGAACTTCGACGCTCTGCCGCACAGAGGACTGAAGCCAATCTCCCCTGTGGTCAGGGAGTGACCACCTTGCTAACGCAAGCACCATCCAGCGAATCAATGTCTGCTTTGCCGCCGCCTCCCGCCGGAGCCCGAGCCCAGGGACTGACAAGACCTGGACCTCCAGACCTCTCACCGCCCGATCCACAGTCCCTGAAAAAGAGAGACCCGTGGAGGCAACGAGACACGTGGAGCCAGCCATCTTGAAACGACCACGACAAGCTGCAAGTGCAACAACCGAGGATCCCTCCAAGTTGTGCTTTTGGATCTGAGAAGCCCAACCCTCGAGCAGCATCTGCACCAAAGGTGAGCCCTCCAGCATCTCCACGATGGGAGGGGCCCTTCTGCATTTTGCCACTCGACGCGCCTAACCGGTTGCTGGCCTGCTGGCTAGTGGCCATCTTGGCGACGAACTTCAAGAAATACACCGCTGGTCTGGTTGCTCCAGACTGGCCCTTGCTCCCCTCCAAAGGAGCAGTCCCTCTGACCTTCCTGGTCAGAACCATCAGCTTATTTTGTTTTCCACAACAATTGCTTTTGCCAAGGCTTGTTTGCTTCGATCAAGTCGCCAACACCGCCGACAGCGAGAGCCTGCGTGGGACAGCTCGTGAACCGACTCCTGGGCGTCGTCGACCTTCAGGGACCACGTGGCTGCAGAGACAAGCTACACCTTTCTTCCTGTTTGCACCCGACATCGCCTGGTACCCACCTGGTGCGACGCTGGTCACTGGCTAGTGACTGTGAACACTGTCCCCTCTGCTTACAGGTCTTCTACAACTCCGATCCACCCTTGGATCCACCGCATCCCTTCCGGACCGACCGCCTGCAGCATCTTTGTCCACAGGCTCCATTGAACAGATAGAAGAAACCCGACGCACTTCGACACCTACGCACCCGCTTCCTGTGGGTGAGGTAAAGCTGGCACTCCGGTGCCCCAGTGTAGAGTATCATCTCTAGTGTCTGTGTTTCCAATCTTGAGTTCATAGTCCACCCGGAAGATCCTTTTTGCAGTAACTTTGTAACTTTTACGCACCCATTGAAAACCTATGGGAGCACGCGTGTGACTATTTGCTCTGCACACGCAACCCGTGGACCTCCTGGTCACTAACTGAAGTTAGCTCCTTGTAGGCCCAGCGATTCTAGAGGCCCTAGGCCTTTTCCCTTTTCTGTTCGTGGTACTTATACTAAAATAGTGGTATATGGTTTGAGCGGCCACCAGGGCCTATCCATATAAAGTGCAACTTCTGTGTATTCTACTGTAATCTTGTTTGACGATTTGTGCTACTGTGCTCATAAAGAGACTAGGGGTTACTTTGAGAAATAAATACATATATATTTTGAATATATATCTGTGTGGTGTCCTTTCATTGGTATAAAAGGGGGTTGCATTTGGTAAAACAGCTTGCTTAACACGTTTCACGAGTTTAGCCTCAAAGACTGCTTAGCCTACGCTACCACTAGGGCAGCTAGTCCGAAAAGGTTGACTTACAACCACACCATAAGGGTTGCATGGCATGGTACAAGGTGGTCACTTTAACTAGTGAACATCATATACCAGGCCAACTTCTCACACCCCCCATACAGACCCCCAAGTGGGCTTACACAGAGAAGCAGGAGGGACAGATCCCCTTCAAGGGAATCCATCCACTCCCATGTCTCTAGCATCTCTAATGCTTCCTCTCACAGGGGAATGACTTCCCCTGAGAGAAAGGAGCATGAAGCCAGAATGAGGGAAGCTAATCTGAGGATTCAGAGGGAAGAACTTGCCCTTTCCAAGGAGAAGCTTGCTCTGGCTAGAGAGCAAAAGTTAAGTGGGTCAGAACCCACTGGTGGCAGCAATATCCCTAAGGATAGAGACAGGCACTATGATAATAGAAACCTGAGCAAGATTGTCCCTCCCTACAAGTGTGGGGATGACATCCACAAATGGATAACTGCTTTGGAGAGAGCTTGCAATGTACAGCAGGTACCCCAAAGTCAGTGGGCAGCTATCTTGTGGCTCTCCTTCTCTGAGAAAGGTAGAGACAAGCTCCTCACAGTTAGTGATGAGGATGCAGACAGTTACACTGTCCTGAAGAGTGCTCCAATTGATGGGTTTGGCCTAACCACTGAACAATACAGGTTGTTGTTCAGGGATACCCAGAAGACACAGACTCAGGACTGGACTGACTTTGTAGATTGTGCCACTAAGGCTCTGGAAGGCTGGCTAGTGGGAAGTAAGGTTAAGGACTATACAGGATTGTATAATTTGATCATGAGAGAGCAAATCCTTAACAACTGTCAAAACCAGCTACTGCATAGACATCTGATTGATTCTGATCTGACTTCTCCCCAAGAATTGGGAAAGAAGGCAGATAGATGGGTCAGGACTAGAGTTAAGCAGAAAAACCAGAACCAGGGCGGTGATCAGAAAAAGGCAGACCAGAAGGGTAATGATCCGAAACAAAAAGACCAGAAGTCTTCACCAGGCCCCCAAAAGGCTCAGGGGGAGGGTGGTCCCAAAAAGGATAAAAAGAAAGATGGCCAAAAGAAACCATGGTGCAACTATTGTAAGTCCAACTCACATTGGTTTAGTGAGTGCACCAAAAAGGATAAGCCCCCAGCCACCATTGCCCCTAAGGCAACTGTACCCCCTAGTCCAGCTGTAAGTGGTGGTTCCCAGCAAAAGGGTGTAGTAGGGTAAACCCTGGGAACTGAGGAGGATTCTGGCCTAGTCAGAATACCTACTCAGGCTGTTCTGATCTGTGATGGGGACTTAGCTTTGTCCTCTACTGTAGGCCCCAGTAACCTGGGCAAGTACAGACAGACTCCTTTTATCAACCAAAGAATGGCTCAGGCCTACAGGGACACTGGGGCTAGTGTCACAATGGTGACACCTGCCTTTGTGGACCCTGGACAGATCATACTAGGTGAGAATTACCTAGTGACCAACGCTAGCAATGCCACTACCTCCCATATTGTGGCTATTGTTAACTTCTCCTAGGGAGGGGTAACTTGCCTCAAGAAAGTTGTTGTTAGTTCAGATCTTCCTGTAGAGTGTTTACTGGGCAATGATATTGAAACTTCAGTTTGGTCTGAAGTGGAGTATAGGACCCATGCAGAAATGCTGGGGATAAATGCACATGTCCTTGCTGTGACCAGGTCACAGGCCAAAAAGTGCACCACTGAACAAGTGCTGGATCCTGAAACTATGGACCAGTCTCAACCCAAGAGAAAGAGCAGTAGGGTTAAGGCTGTGCCTTCCCCCCTGCCTCAGAGGGTGGATCAGCCCTCCCAGGAGGATGATTCTGAGAGCCCTGAAGGAACTGTCCTAGAAGAATTTGAACCTGATCAGGTTGAGTTTCTTGGGACAGGGGGACCTTCAAGGGCAGATCTGAGGCAGGCTCAATTAGACTGCCCCTCTCTTGAACCCCTCAGACAGCTGGCTGCTGCTGAGGCTGCAGGGAATGCTCAAGGTACCCATAGAGTGTATTGGGATGAAGGGCTACTGTATTCAGAGGCTAGAGACCCCAAGCCTGGTGCATCCAGGAGATTGGTCATACCACTGACGTTCAGAGGCTTCCTTCTTACCTTGGCCTATGATATTCCCCTTGCAGGACACTTAGGCCAGAACAAGACTTGGGACAGGCTTGTCCCTCACTTTCACTGGCCCCATATGTCAGAAGATACCAAGGAGTTTTGTCGCTCCTGTGTCACCTGCCAAGCCAGTGGCAAATCAGGTGGCACCACAAAGGCCCCCCTCATACCACTACCTGTGGTGGGGGTTCCCTTTGAAAGAGTGGGCATAGATATTGTAGGACCAATGGACCCACAAACAGCATCTGGGCACAGATTCATACTGGTGATAGTGGACCATGCCACCAGGTATCCAGAAGCTATTCCCCTGAGGACCACAACAGCTCCTGTTGTGGCAAGGGCCCTGCTTGGAGTATTCTCCAGAATGGGCTTTCCAAAGGAGGTCATTTCTGACAGAGGTGCCAACTTCATGTCAGGATACTTGACTGCAATGTGGAAGGAGTGTGATGTGCACTACAAGTTCACCACACCCTATCACCCACAGTGCAATGGGCTTGTTGAGAGATTCAACAAGACCCTAAAGGGAATGATAAAAGGGTTACCAGACAAGCTTAGGCAAAGATGGGACATCCTTTTACCCTGCCTTCTGTTTGCTTACAGAGAGGTCCCACAAAAGGGGGTTGGCTACAGCCCTTTTGAGCTTTTGTTTGGGCATCCTGTAAGAGGACCCCTATGTTTAGTAAGGGAAGGATGGGAGAGACCTCTCAGACAACCCAAACTTGACATAGTGGATTATGTACTTGGTCTCCGCTCCAGGATGGCAGAGTATATGAAGAAGGCTTCTAAAAACCTTGAGGCAAGCCAAGAACTCCAAAAAGCTTGGCATGACCAAAAGGCTATGCTGACTGTTTACCTGCCAGGGCAGAAAGTGTGGGTGTTGGAGCCAGTGGCCCCAGCAGCACTCCAAGACAAATGGTCTGGACCCCACACTATTGTTGAGAAAACGGGAGAAGTCACCCACTTGGTGGACCTTGGGACTCCCAGAAGCCCCCACAGGGTGCTTCATGTCAACAGATTGAAGGCATATGTTGACAGGGCAGACATGGGCTTACTCATGGCTACAGATGAGGGGCAGGAGGAAGAGAGTGACCCTCTCCCAGACCTGTTGACTCAGAACCCTGATGATGGCTCAGTTGATGGTGTGGTCTTTTCTGACAGCCTCACTGTCCATCAGCAACAGGACTGCAGACAGGTTCTGCGATCCTACAGACATATGTTCTCTCTGACCCCAAGTCAGACAAACTGGTGCACCCATGAGGTGGACACTGGTGACAGTCTGCCTGTGAAGAGTAAAATCTACAGGCAACCTGACCATGTCAGGGACTGCATAAAAGTTGAGGTACAAAAGATGTTGGAGCTGGGAGTCATTGAACCTTCAGAGAGCCCTTGGGCTAGTCCTGTAGTCCTTGTGCCAAAACCTCACACCCAAGATGGTAAGAGAGAGAGGAGGTTTTGCGTGGATTACAGAGGTCTCAATGCTGTCACTAGGACAGATGCCCACCCAATACCTAGGGCAGATGAGCTCATTGACAGACTGGCAGCTGCTAAGTTTTTGAGCACATTTGACCTGACAGCAGGCTACTGGCAAATCAGACTAGCTGAGAATGCAAAGGCCAAAACTGCTTTCTCGACCCCAGAAGGACATTATCAATTTGTGGTAATGCCCTTTGGTTTGAAGAATGCACCTGCCACTTTCCAAAGGTTGGTGAATCAAGTCCTTACTGGGTTGGATGATTATTGTGCAGCTTATCTTGATGATATTGCTGTCTTTAGCTCCACCTGGGAGGATAACCTGGTCCACCTGAGGAATGTTTTAGAGGCCCTGCAAAAGGCAGGCCTCACTATCAAGGCCACTAAGTGCCAGATAGGGCAGAGCAAGGTTGTATACCTGGGCCACCTAGTTGGTGGGGGTCAGGTTCAACCACTGGAGAGCAAGATCCAGACCATAAAGGACTGGACTCCTCCAACTACCCAGACTCAGGTCAGAGCTTTCTTGGGCCTGACTGGGTACTACAGAAAGTTTGTTAAGAACTATGGGTCCATTGTGACACCACTTAATGACTTGACCTCCAAGAAGATGCCAAAGAAAGTTCAGTGGACAGTAAGCTGTCAAAAAGCATTTGATGACCTGAAGCAGGCCATGTGCAGTGCACCTATTCTGAAAAGTACAGACTACTCCAAAGAGTTCATTGTCCAGACAGATGCTTCTGAGTTAGGTGTGGGAGCTGTTCTTTCACAACTGAATGTAGATGGTCAAGACCAGCCCATTGCTTTTATAAGTAGAAGGCTGACCCCTAGAGAGAAACGTTGGTCAGCTATTGAGAGGGAGGCCTTTGCTGTGGTTTGGGCCCTGAAGAAGCTGAGGCCATACTTGTTTGGCACTCACTTCAAAATTCAGACAGACCATAAGCCCCTCTTGTGGCTAAATCAGATGAAGGGTGAAAATCCCAAACTTCTTAGGTGGTCCATTTCCCTACAGGGGATGGACTTCACAGTGGAACATAGACCTGGGACTGACCATGCCAATGTAGATGGCCTCTCCAGATATTTCCACTTAGAACATGAAGACTCAACTGGTCAAGGTTAGTTTAATGTCCCTAAGTTTGGGGGGGGGGGGTTGTGTAGGAGAGTAGGGTCTGCTTTCTATGTTCACCCCCACTTTTTGCTTTTGCTTTACTGGTTTTCGACTTAGATGTGGCTGTGGGCCTGCTGATCAGACCCACAGCCCTGCTGCTCGCTCTCTAAATTGATACTATGTACTTTAGGTGCATAACCCATTTGGATACGGTCACCTTATTGGCCCCTGTACAGTGTACCTTAGGTACCCAGGGCATAGGTGTACCCTAGGCCTACCAGGGGCTGCAGCATGTATTATGCCACCCCTGGCCTGGCCTTCCATTATGACACAACTGGCTGATCACTCAGCTGGGGCAAGGCTGTGTAATCACTCCTTGCTTAGGTGTAGTATTCCTATGCCTAACTTACATATAGACACATGTGTACCTATCAGCCACTCCTATGGCAGGCCTTAACAATCCTGGAGGCAGAGTGCTTGGTAACATGTGAGATGGTGCTCTAGCATGAGCTGAGCCTGTCTGCAGCTTTCGGAACCATTTCCTTATAGCTGTTCTATGATATAGCCTACCATATACTCTTAAAGTGCCTTATAATAAACGGTTATGGTAACTATGGTTTGGCTTTATCAAAACATGTCGTGTAAGGTGTCTAACACTTTGGAATAATACCCCCATCCCATTTCTGGGGATGAGGATATTATCCCTCCCTTCTAGAGGGAGAAGACATGTTGTAACCTACTTACCCGGTTAAAGTTAACCAGAGCCCCAGCATCACAAAATGGATGCTGCTGCCACAGACACGAGTCTGACCTCCTGCTGCTGGGAGTGATCCCGGCAAGGGAGGCTTGGACAATAGGTTTCCTGCCTTGGGAGGTGCGAGCACCACCCCAGACAGGCCTTAGTGTATTGGGGCAGGGAGGGATGAAAAGAATGAGACATGCCTGGGGCACACCAGGTGTCCCATGCATAGTCCAGTTCAAACCGGTGCTGGGGCACTCCAGCCCCAGTCCTGGCGCGAAACTGGACAAAGGGAAGGAGGTGTAACCACCCCCCTCCCAGGTCCCACCCATAAGGCGTGACCTAGCAGGTAACCCAGCCCCCCAGATTAGTATAAGAGTGGTAGCTGGGCCCCAGGAGATTAGATTATCCTGAACCTGCAACTTGAACAGAAAGTCTGGACCTTCGACATTCGACGAAAGAAGAAGACTGAAGAATCTCCCTTGTGGCCAAGGAGTGGCTACCCTGTGCAAACAGGCACCATCAAGAGACTACCCTGTGCTTTGCTGAAGTTCTACGAGGGACCGACTGCAGAGCTCGACCACAGCCTTGACTTCCAGACTTCTCCGACCCTGATCCACATCCACAGCCGAGCTGAGATCCGTGGAGGCGACGAGAGACGTGGGACCGGCTACCTGGGAAAAGTGGCTAGTATCTTCCAGCGCAGCTTCTGAGGCACCCACGAAGTTGTGCACTGGGGATTGAGAAGCCCCAACCCCAAGCACCATCTGCACCGAAGATCAGCCCCCCACACTCCACGAGTCCTGCGTGGGGCCCTTCTGCATTTTCCTGCTTGCCGCGCCTGTCCGGTTGCTTGCTCGTTGGCTAGTGGCCTCTGTGACGACGCATCCTGAAATCTTCACTGCTGGTTTGGCTCCTTCAGACTGGCTCCCACTTCCTTGCAAAAGAGAAGCACCCCAGACCTTCCTGGTCTGCACCAGAAGCAAGTCCTCCGTTCTTCGTGGGTTCCGCTTGCCAAGGCTTGGTGAGTCCTAGTTCAACTTCGACACCGCCGACAGCAAGAGCCTTCGTGGGACAGCTCGCCTCCTGGTCCTGGTTGTCCTCGACGTTTCCTGGTCCCCGTGGCTGCAGCGACAAGCTTCACCTTCACCTGCAATCTTCACGACATCGCCTGGTTCCTTCCTGGTTCCACGTGGTCACTGGCTAGTGACCTTGACTGTCTCTTCTGCTTGCAGGTCTCCTCTCTTCTTGATCCCAGCCTTGGGATCCACCGGACACTCTTCACTGACTGCCTGTCAGCATCTTTCCTTCAGGCATCCATAGAAGTCCACGACGAAACCCGACGCAAGTTCACACCTATGCACCCGCAGCCTGTGGCCTAGGTAACTGGGGTACTTCGGTGCTCACAAGGGTAGTGACTATCCTAGGGTCTAGTTTCCGAGTCTCGACTCTCTAGCTGCTTCAGAAGTGTCCTTAAACTGTTAATTTCTAACTGCTAGTAATTCTATCGACTTTTACGCATTACGCGTGAGTATCCACTCTGCACCTGAATCCCGTGGGCCTCCCACTTCCTAACTGTTGCTAGTGTAGTGTAGCCCCAGCGATTCCCTAGGCCTAGGCCTATCCTATTTCCGTGACAGTGGTCCTTATACCACTTCTTTAGTATATGGTTTGCGTGGCCCCTAGGGCCTAACTGTATTACTTACCTGTGTGACTTAATGTATGCTTAAATAAGACTGTGTTGTACTTACCTCTAATCTCATAAAGAGTGCTGAGGGTTTGACTAGAATAAATACACTTTATTTTATATATATATCTGTTGTGGTGTCCTTTCATTTGGTATTCAAGGGATTATATATGGTATCACAGCTGGCTTCACATGCCATTCAGAGTTTAGCCTAAGACTGCTCTTGTCCATGCTACCACTAGGATAGCTGGTCTATAAGGTTGACTTTACAACCAATCACCATAACGGTTGTTTGGACTGATATAAGGTGTACACTAGAACTAGTGACATCATACATCAGGCCAACTTCTCACAGGGACTACCCAGTTGGGCTAGGATCCCGTGTAGTGACCATGGTGACACCACTTCTGTTCTGGGGGGTCTCTGCGCACTGTCAGGTGGACAGGGGACGGGAGATCCACGCCAGGCAGACAGTCACACGACATATGTGTCGTTTGTTAGCCTCAGGGGGATGGAGTGTAAATCCCCAGAAGTCCTGGAGTGCCAGGCGATTATTCCACCAAAGGTTCAATCAATCAATCAAACAAGCATTTGTATAGCGCGCTACTCACCCGGAGGGTCTCAAGGCGCTTGGGGGAGGGGGGTCCGCTACTGCTCGAACAGCCAGGTCTTGAGTTGCTTCCTGAAGGAGAGGTGGTCTTGGGTCAGGCGGAGGTGGATGGGGAGGGAGTTCCACGTCTTGGCAGCCAGGTAGGAGAAGGATCTTCCTCCTTTTGTGGCTCTTCGGATGCGGGGGACGGCGGTGAGGGCGTGGCTGGTTGATCGAAGCTGGCAGGTGGGAGTGTAGAAGGTCACGCGGTCGTTGAGGTATCTTGGGCCTTGGTTGTGGAGAGCTTTGTGTGCGTGGGTGAGGACTCGGAACGTGATTCTCTTGCTGACGGGGAGCCACTGCAGGTTTCTCAGGTGTACGGAGATGTGGCTGTCGGGGAATGTCCAGGATGAGGCGTGCTGAGGTGTTCTGGATGCGCTGGAGTCGTTTCTGGAGTTTGTCTGTGGTTCCGGCGTAGAGGGAGTTGCTGTAGTCCAGTCGGCTGGTGACGAGGGCCTGGGTGACCGTCTTCCTGGTTTCGGTGGGGATCCACCGGAAGATCTTACGTAGCATGCGTAGGATGTTGAAGCATGATGCGGAGACGGCGTTGACTTGTCTGGTCATGGAGAGGGAGGAGTCCAGGACGAAGCCCAGGTTGCGTGCGTGGTCTGTTGGTTTGGGTGCGCTGCCAAGGGCAGGGGGCCACCAGGAGTCGTCCCAGGTGGAGGGTGATGATCCCAGGATGAGGACTTCCGTCTTATCTGAGTTCAGTTTCAGGCGGCTGTTCATCATCCACTCGGCTACGTCTTTCATCCCTTCGTGTAGGTTGGTTCTGGCGGTGGCGGGGTCGTTGGTGAGGGAGAGGATCAGCTGGGTGTCGTCGGCGTAGGAGATGATGTTGAGGTTGTGTTGGCGTGCGATGGCTGCGAGGGGGCTCATGTAGACATTGAAGAGGGTGGGGCTGAGTGATGATCCTTGTGGTACGCCGCAGATGACTTCGGTGGCCTCGGATCTGAACGGGGGTAGGCGGACTCTCTGTGTTCTTCCGGCGAGGAAGGAGATGATCCATTCCAGTGCCTTCTCCTGGATACCGATGTTGTTGAGGCGCTGCACTAGGGTGCGGTGGCAGACCGTGTCGAACGCCGCGGAGAGGTCCAGGAGGATGAGGGCCGTTGTTTCCCCGTTGTTGAGCAAAGCTCGGATGTCGTCGGTGGCTGCGATGAGGGCGGTCTCGATGCTGTGGTTGGCCCGGAAGCCGGACTGCGAGTGGTCGAGGGATCCGTTCGTCTCGAGGAAGGCGGCCAGTTGTCTGTTGACGGTTTTCTCGATGACTTTGCCCGGAAAAGGAAGGAGCGAGATGGGGCGGTAGTTTGTGAGGTCGGTGGGGTCCGCTGATGGTTTCTTCAGTAGGGCGCTGAGTTCGGCGTGCTTCCAGCTCTTTGGGAAGGTGGTGGTGTCGAAGGAGGCGTTGATGATGTCCCGCAGGTGGGGTGCGATGACGGAGTCGGCCTTGTTGAAGATGTGGTGAGGGCAGGGGTCGGTTGGAGATCCTGAGTGGATGGAGTTCATCGTGCGGATGGTGTCTTCGGTGTTGACTGGGGTCCAGGCGCGGAGGGTGGTGGTGGGGGGCGTTGTTCCAGTCGTAGGGTGCGTTGGCTGTGTGCTGAAACTGTTGTGTATGTCTGCGATCTTGCTGTGGAAGAACGAGGCGAGCGAGTTGCAGAGGTCTTGCGAGGGCGTGATGTTGTTGTTTCCGGCGCTGGTGTTCGAGAGCTCTTTGACGATGTTGAAGAGTTCCTTGCTGTTGCGGGCGTTGTTGTCCAGTCGTTCCTTGAATGCGGATTTCTTGGTGGCGTGGATCAGCTGGTGATGTCTTCGAGTTGCGAGCTTGAGGGTGGTCATGTTGTCTGTAGTTGGGTCTCTGCGCCAGGCTTTCTCGAGGGCCCGGCAGTTCTTCTTGGAGCTCTTGATCGTCGGTAAACCAAGATGCTTTCTTGGTGCCGGGTCTGGCGGGGGGGTCTTCAGTGGAGCGAGGTCGTCTGCGCAGTTGCTGATCCATTTTGTGAGGTTGTTGGCCGCTTGGTTGGGGTTCGCTGATCTGGTGGGGGGGTTCTGGCTCAGGGATGTGGTGAGCTGGTCGGCAGTGATCTTGTTCCAGCTTCTGCGGGGGACCAGTTGCGGGTGGTGGTGAGTCGTGGTCCTTCTCAAGCTGAAGTGGACGCAGCTGTGGTCTGTCCAGTGGAGTCCGGTGGCGTGGCTGAAGGTGATGTCCTTGCTGGAGGAGAAGACGGGGTCGAGCGTGTGGCCGGCGTAGTGGGTGGGGGTGGTCACCAGTTGCTTGAGTCCAAGGTTGGCGAGGTTGTCCAGCAGGGTGGTGGTGTTGCGGTCGTTGTTGTTCTCCAGGTGGAAGTTGAGGTCCCCGAGGAGGATGTAGTCAGCGGAGGGGAGGGCGTGCGGGCTGATGAAGTCGGCGATGTCTTCGCTGAATTGTGTGCGAGGTCCCGGGGGTCTGTAGATGAGGGTGCCTCTGAGGGTGGACTTGGGGTCGGTGTGGATCTGGAAGTGCAGGTGTTCGGTGGCTGTGAGGGTGTCTTCGGAGTTGGTCGTGATGCGGATGGTGTTCTTGTGGATGATGGCGATGCCTCCTCCATTCTGGTTGGCGCGGTCCCTCCAGGTGATCTTGTATCCGTCCGGGATGGCGATGGCGATGTCGGGTGCTGAGGAGGCGTTCATCCAGGTTTCCGTGAGGAAGGCGACGTCTGGGCATGTGGCGTCGAGCAGGTTCCAGAGTTCCACTGCGTGCCTGTGGACGGAGCGGGTGTTGAGCAGGATGCACTTCAGGTGCTTCAGGTGGTTGCTGTTGGTGCTTGGCTTGGTGGGTGCGGTACGGGTCCGGATGCAGGAGAACTTGCAGGATTGGCAGGTGAAGGGTCCGTGGGTGCGTCTTGGGGTGGCTCTGCAGCAGCCAGGGCTCCGGCCGGTGTTGAGTGCGATGAGAGTGGCGGCGTTGTAGGTCTTGCGGGTGTGCTGGCATCTGCGGGGGCCAGGGGGCCTGGCGCTGGGCGCGGGCCAGGCACGGACGGGCGCAGACGGGCTTGCCTTAGGCGCGCCAGCGGCGCGCCCGCTGCAGCGGCCCCGGCGCGGGCTGCTGATGGGTGGGAGAGGGAGGGAGGAGCAGCTGGGAGGTGGGAGCGGGGTGGCCAATAGGGTGCGAGAGGGGCGGAGCTATGGGACGCGGCGGCCAATAGGGTGCGAGGGGGCGGAGCTACGGGACGCGCCGGCGGGAAACGGGCGGCAAGGGGGAGACGCGGGGAAAGACAGAAGAAAAAAGGGACACAATCTGGGCACCAAAGGAGAGGGGGACAATCAAGGCAGCAAAATACACAAGTACAGTGGGGGAGAATCACTCACTCGTGGGTATAGAAGAGAAGGAGGGCACAGTCACTCTAACGCAGGCAGACACAATGCAGCAGCGGTCAGTGGTAACACAGAGGGCTGCGTGGCGGTGAGGGGAGCGACCTGCCTGGTAAACAGGGTCAGAGGTCAGGGTCAGAGGTTCTAGGCCGGAGGTTGGAAGGCCAGGTTCAGGATCAGCCTGACTAGAAGGGTAGGACGACTGTAACCAGTGTCCTGACCAGTTCTTCTTCCAGAGGAACCGCCCCAGTTGGTAGGGAGCAGGGCTCTGGAAGGGGGTGCAGAGGGTGGGAGAGCCCACCTCTGACCCCGTTGCAACCTGAGGGGTTAAACCCTGGGTTGGAATGGCGTTCTAGGTGTACCCCTCGCCAGAGGAGGAGGAACCCTAGCAGAAGAGGTAGGGGGAGGAGAGCCTTCCCTGAGACTCCTGGTCCGCCTGAGGGTGCAGACCCTAGGCTGGAGAACCAGTGGCAGTCTAGTCCTGTCTTGCAGACAGGGAGAGTGGAGAATGGCCGCTATGTGCCAGGGGTTACTACCCCCCACTCTGTGGTTAGGCAAGGACCGGTGGCACCTGGGTGGCCTAGGGCCTGGTCTTGGCCGCGGACAGCTTGGGAGTACCAGTGGGGTAGCCCAGTCGGTCCGGACAGTGGTTTTAGAAGGAATTCTATGGGTTCACCGTGGCGTAGAACCGGAGGGTGTCCCTGCAGTTGCGGGCCCGCGTCCGTGTTCTATCGCCCCAAGCAGGGAAGTCCATCACGGTGGTGATTGGTCTGCCCTGCGTTTTGGCTGGAAGGGGGTTGTGTTGGACTTGGCCCTTCTGGCAGGTTCACCCCTGAACTTTTTGCTTTTACTGGTGACCTGGTGGTAGTGATTTTTGGTTTCTGCGCACTTTCCCTGTGTCCCAGAGTATGTGTGCATGTGGTGAGATAGGCCTGCCCTCCCATAGGAATGCATGGGGAATGTATGTGTCCCTGGTAGTTCCTGATGCGTGGGGTGTGCAGGCTCGAGTTTGGTATGTGCGGACTCGTGTGATCGAATGCTTCGCAATGATGTATAATGTGTGATTATGTCATGTGCGGAAGTGCCACTTCTAGGAGTTGGCATATTAGTGTAAAGTGTGTCTGGCGTGTGATTGGCTGGAGCTGGCTGGTGAGCCTGGCTCCAGGAGTCTGGTTGGGTCTGCCCCAGTGGTGAGTGTGAGATTAGCATGCTGATGGCTGGGGAGGAGTGCACCTTGGACCTGAATAGGGCAGGGCTTTCCCCACACAATGCTGGCTCCGCACCCTGTGGTGCGACTGATGACCCTAGCCCTGCCAGTGAATAGAGTGAGGGGCTGAGCACATCAAGGGTGCTCCCCAACCAGCTGCGACTGGTTTTCCCCCTCACCCTGAACCAAGAACAAAGGGGTTTACAGTATAAGAAGGGGCTGTGTCCCCTTACAATTGGTTCTCTTCCAGGATCCTACCTGAGGGGGGCTGCTGCTGCTGCTGGACCAGAGGACCGCCACTTGGACTACCTCCCTGCCTGGAGGCCCAGTGAGCTGGCTCTGGGTCCAGCCTTGCCCCCCCACCCCTGCCTTGCTGTATGCAGGGGAGAACTTTGCTGGACTTTGTTGTTATCCTTCTTAAAGCGCTGGGAGCGCTTTATTTGAATCCCTAAGCGCCTGGAAGCGCTTTTATTTGTCCTAGCGCTAGGAGCGCTTTATTGCTGCAAGCCCGTGCCCACCCGGCATTTGCCCCGTTCTGGACTAATCCTGAAGTCCCCTGGCAGGTGCCCACCCTGCCAGGGACATTGCCGCCATATCGAGTGCCCACCTCGATTTATAGTATTTTACACGAGCCGGTGCCCACCCGGCGTCTACCCTGCTTTTTTGGGAAGTTATGATCCCTAGCGGGTGCCAACCCCGCCAGAGACTTTGCCGCTTTCATTTTTGATCCAAGTACGGGTGCCCACCCCGTATCGCCACCATCATCGGGAACTCGGGGCTGCCGCGCTGCCTGCGGCGACCCGGAAGCAAAGAGGAGTCACGCCTGGTAGTGGGCGGGGCCTTGAAGCCGCGCCCTGTTGGACGGAAGCGGACGGGAGCCCACCCCGCGCTTCCCTGAGGAGAGAAGAGGTGGCAAGCCTGCGAGCAGCAGCGTCGCTGCTGCCCGGCCGGAGTGCTGCCGGTCCCGTGGAGCAGACGGCGGAGGGCGGAGACGACGCGGGAGTCCCCGGAGAGCAGCCCGGTAAGTACAAAGGGCTGGGGGACTCCGCATGTGCTAATGGTGCCGGTATCTGTCCTTTAGCCCCGAGAAGGCTCCAACAAGGCGCAGTGTGGGAAGAGCCTAGAGGGCTCCAGAGTACACTGCATTGTGTGCGGTTAGAGCGCTAGTGCGCTCCAGCATAGTGGGGCATTCGGTGCCTTGGTGAACAGAGTAGCCCCGGAAGGCAGTGGGCCGCTCCAACGTTGTCCCAGGCTGGGCATTACGTATTTTAGAGCGCTGGTGCGCTCCACCATTGGGGGAAGTGTTCCAGAGCCCCGAGTGAGGCTCCACCGACTGGGCAAATTGGCGTTCAGAGCCAGAGAGGCTCCAACAGGGGCATCTCTGTGGTGTTGAGCCTGTGAGGCTCCAACGGGGGCATTTCTTTGTTGTTTAGAGCCCAGAGGGGCTCAGGGCGCCATGAGTGTGGAGTATTCAGAGCCCGGGAAGGCTCCAACGTTGGCCCCAACATCATTGTTCCCAGCTGCCCAGCACTTCGTGGGCAGCTGCTCCGTTTAGGCCCCTGACATTGACATAGGGCGTCCTAGCCCCCCCTACAAGGCCAGTTGGCCTAGGGACTGCCACAAGTGGTGGCTAATGTGAGTTTTGCGCTATTGTTCCTAACCTGCACCTCTGAATGTTTTTATGCGTCATGTGCCTTGTGTTTACACCTCTGAATGTGATGCATCATGTGTAATGTGCGTTTACCCCTACAGGTGTTGTGATACTTAGGTGGTTGTTTTTCTCCTAGTACAGGTGCTGCTAGTGAGGTCCTGGTTCCCTGCGCAATATTTTCCTAAGGTGGTTAGGGTTGCGTAGGTGGTACTTACCTGTTACCAGTAGTTACTGGTTGTGTGCTACATGAGTTATTTTGTGCTACAGTAATTTTCTATCCTATGTTCTAAGTGCTAAGTTCTAAAAGTGCTAATTCCTGACAGTGGTCCATGTGGCCCTGTCCCCTGTACATATAATCCCTTGTAAATTCTGCCCGTGCCTGTTGGCACATTGTAAAGTGTATGTTTTTATCTAATGTGTTTTGGTATAATACAAAGGCTATTTTTATATAATACCTTGTGTGGAGTTTCCTTTGTGGTGGGCCTTGGGTGTTGTTGCTGGGTGCGCGCGCAAACGCTTTACACATTGCCTCCGGGATAAGCCTGACTGCTCATGCCAAGCTACCAAGGGGGTGAGCAGGGGTTATCTTTGGCGTGTAACTCCCCAGCCCTGACTAGAGTGGTGGTTTCTGCCTGGCTTTGGCGCAGGCCCTAGCCAACCAGAAATCCCATTTCTAATAGCCGGCAACTGAAAGGACTCCTGTCTGCCCGCCCAGAGCCGGGCCATAGCGGTAGGGATCTCGCCTGATCCAAGGGCTCGGTGGGCTCTGCTTCCCGGGGGGACTCGGGGACAGCAGCTGGGCCTCAGGCACGGGGAGGACCGACGGAGCTCTTGGGCCCGGGCGCCCCGGGGGGAGGACTGCCCGGGACCTGTGGAGCCCATCCCTGGGCACTTTGCCACACCGTGGGCCGGAGGAGGGAAGCCCCGGACGCCTGGGAGGATGTTGCCCGGGCGAAGCCCATCTGGTCCCCGGCAAAGAACCGCCAGCCCCGGAGGGGTCTTCAGGCACACCCTGCCCCTACTAATCCGGAGGAAGGCTACCCCCCTTTCTTGTAACCAGCGCGCTCCAAGTGACGGAGGTGACCCTAGGCGCAGACGCGCCCGGCCTCCTGGAGCCCTGGCTGGGATCTGGGAGGTGAATGGACCCTCATCGGGACTACCAGGCCGGCCCGGCCATCTGGTCGCCCCATTGGAAAGCATTGTGAGCGACCAGATGGCCGAGGGGAAAGGAGCGACCAGATGGCCGGCAACTGAAAGGACTCCCGTCTGCCCGCCCAGAGCCGGGCCATAGCGGTAGGGCTCCGCCTGATCCAAGGGCTCGGTGGGCTCTGCTTCCCGAGGGGGGCTCGGGGACAGCGGCTGGTCCTCAGGCCCCGGGGAGGACCGACGGAGCTCTCGGGCCCGGGCGCCCAGGGGGGAGGACTGCCCGGGACCTGTGGAGCCCGTCCCTGGGCACTTCGCCATGCCACGGGCCAGAGGAGGGAGCCCCGGACGCCTGGGAGGATGTTGCCTGGGCATAGCCCATCTGGTCCCCGGCAAAGAACCACCAGCCCCGGAGGGGTGTTCCGGCATACCCTGCCACTACTAATCCGGAGGAAGGCTACCCACCTTTCTTGTAACCCTCGCGCTCTGAGTGACGGAGGGGACCCTAGGCGCGGACGCGCCCGGCCTCCTGGAGCCCTGGCTGGGATCCGGGAGACGAATGGACCCTCATCGGGACTACCAGGCCGGCCAGGCCATCTGGTCGCCCCATTGGAAAGCATTGGGCGTGGCCAGATGGCCGAGGGGAAAGAAGCGACCAGATGGCCGGCAACTGAAAGGACTCCCATCTGCCCGCCCAGAGCCGGGCCATAGCGGTAGGGCTCCCGCCTTATCCAAGGGCTCGGTGGACTCTGCTTCCCGGGGGGGGGCTCGGGGACAACGGCTGGGCCTCAGGCACAGGGAGGACCGACGGAGCTCTCGGGCCCGGGCGTCCCGGGGGGAGGACTGCTCGGGACCCGTGGAGCCCGTCCCTGGGCACTTTGCCATGCCGTGGGCCGGAGGAGGGAGCCCCGGACGCCTGGGAGGATGTTGCCCGGGCATAGCCCATCTGGTCCCCGGCAAAGAACCACCAGCCCCGGAGGGGTGTTCCGGCATACCCTGCCCCTAATAATCCGGAGGAAGGCTACCCACCTTTCTTGTAACCCTCGCGCTCCGAGTGATGGAGGGGATCCTAGGCGTGGACTTCCAGGCTGGCCCGGCCATCTGGTTGCCCCATTAGAAAGCATTGCGCGTGACCAGATGGCCGAGGGGAAAGGAGCGACCAGATGGCCGGGACTGAAAGGACTCCCACCTGTCCAACCCCGAGCCTTCGCGCTAGGGTTCCTGCCTGCCCACGCAGGGCTCCGTGGCTGCAGGGCTCCGTGGCTGCAGGGCTCCGGGGCTGCAGGGCTCCGGGGGCTCCGGGGCTGCAGGGCTCCGGGGCTGCAGGGCTCCGGGGCTGCAGGGCTCCGGGGCTGCAGGGCTCCGGGGCTGCAGGGCTCCGGGGCTGCAGGGCTCCGGGGCTGCAGGGCTCCGGGGCTGCAGGGCTCCGGGGCTGCAGGGCTCCGGGGCTGCGGGGCTCCGGGGCTGCGGGGCTCCGGGGCTCCGGGGCTGCAGGGCTCCGGGGCTGCAGGGCTCCGGGGCTCCGGGCTGAAGGGCTCCAGGGCTGCAGGGCTTTGGGGCTGCAGGCCTCGGGGGGGCTCGTAGACCCCACACTGGGCCTCAGGCATGGGAGGCCCGGCGGGGCTCCCGGGGCCCGGACGCCCGGGGGACCCATGGAGTCCGGGCTTGTCCCATCTGGTCCCCGCCTGAGAACCGCCTGCCCCTACTAATCCGGAGGAAGGCTACCCACCTTTCTTGTAACCCTCGCACTCCGAGTGACGGAGGGGAACCTAGGCGCGGATGCGCCCGACCTCCTGGAGCCCTGACTTGGATCCGGGAGTCAAATGAGCCCTCATCGGGACTTCCAGGCTGGCCCGGCCATCTGGTCACCCCATTGGAAAGCATTGCGCGTGACCAGATGGCCGAGGGGAAAGGAGCGCCAGATGGCCGGGACTGAAAGGACTCCCATCTGTCCAACCCCGAGCCTTCGCGCTAGGGTTCCCGCCTGCCCATGCAGGGCTCCATGGCTCCAGGGCTCCATGGCTCCAGGGCTCCATGGCTCCATGGCTCCAGGGCTCCAGGGCTCCAGGGCTGCAGGGCTGCAGGGCTCCGGGGCTGCAGGGCTCCGGGGCTGCGGGGCTCCGGGGCTGCAGGGCTCCGGGGCTGCGGGGCTCCGGGGCTGCAGGGCTCCGGGGCTGCAGGGCTCCGGGGCTGCAGGGCTCTGGGCCTGCAGGGCTCTGGGCCTGCAGTGCTCCAGGGCTGCAGGGCTCCGGGGCTCCGGGGCTCCGGGGCTGCAGGGCTTGGGGCTGTAGGGCTCCAGGGCTCCGGGCTGAAGGGCTCCAGGGCTGCAGGGCTGTAGGGCTCCAGGGCTCCGGGCTGAAGGGCTCCAGGGCTCCAGGGCTGCAGGGCTGCAGGGCTTTGGGGCTGCAGGGCTCGGGTTGGGGATTCGAAGACCCCCACGCTGGGCCTCAGGCATGGAGGCCCAGCGGAGCTCCCGGGGCCCGGACACCCGGGGGACCCATGGAGCCCGTCCCGGGCACTTTGCCTCGCCGCGGGCTGGAGGAGGGAGCACCGCACGCCCCGGGGAAGTGTCGTCCGGGTTTGGCCCATC
>NC_140579.1:1107060467-1107100467 GCF_964204655.1 Triturus cristatus
CGATTCCCTAGGCCTATCCTATTTCCGTGACAGTGGTCCTTATACCACTTACTTAGTATATGGTTTGCGTGGCCCCTAGGGCCTAACTGTATTACTTACCTGTGTGACTTAATGTATGCATAAATAAGACTGTGTTGTACTTACATCTAATCTCATAAAGAGTGCTGAGGGTTTGTCTAGAATAAATACACTTTATTTTATATATATATCTGTTGTGGTGTCCTTTCATTTGGTATTCAAGGGATTATATATGGTATCACAGCTGGCTTCACATGCCATTCAGAGTTTAGCCTAAGACTGCTCTTGTCCATGCTACCACTAGGATAGCTGGTCTATAAGGTTGACTTTACAACCAATCACCATAAGGGTATTTGGACTGATATAAGGTGTACACTAGAACTAGTGACATCATACATCAGGCCAACTTCTCACACCCCGTCCCCCCCTTCAACCGCCCCGGCACGCCCCGAGGGGCGGCCAGGAACCGGTGCGCAGGGGAGGGCGCGGAGGCGGTCAAATCTCCCTCGGCCCCCCGGACACGGCGAAGCTGCTGCAAGGGGGGCTGTAACACCCTCCGCCAGAAGCGAAGGGCCACCTGCCACCCCGAAGCCTTCCCAGCAGACCCGGAGCCGGTCGCGGCGCGCCGCCGCGGAGGAAATGCGCCCTGCGGGGGCCGGGTAGGGCCCGGGCGCCAGTCCCGCGGAGGGGATCCGGAACTCCCGGGCCACCGACCTTCCCGCCGTGTTGAATCCTCCGGGCGGACTGCACGGACCCCACCCGTTTACCTCTCGACGGTTTCACGCCCTCTTGAACTCTCTCTTCAAAGTTATTTTCAACTTTCCCTTACGGTACTTGTTGGCTATCGGTCTCGTGCCCGTATTTAGCCTTAGATGGAGTTTACCACCCGCTTTGGGCTGCATTCCCAAGCAACCCGACTCCGAGAAGACCCGATCCCGGCGCGCTGTGGGCCGCTACCGGTCTAACACCGTCCGCGGGGTGAGCCTCGATCAGAAGGACTTGCGCCCCCTGAGCGATGCCGGGGAGTCGGTCTTGTGTACGCCACATTTCCCGCGCCTGCCGCCGGGCGGGGATTCGGTGCTGGGCTCTTCCCTCTACACTCACCGTTACTGGGGGAATCCTGGTTAGTTTCTTTTCCTCCGCTTAGTAATATGCTTAAATTCAGCGGGTCCCCACGTCTGATCTGAGGTCGTAGTCGGAAAGAAAATGCCGGAGCGTTCGGGGGGGAGCCGGGGAAGGCTGGGCAAACCCTGCCGGAGCAGGGGTCCTGGCGTACCCGGCAGCGCGCGCCCTCTTTTCCCCGGATCGCGTCTGGAGGGGTTTCGCCCTCGCCGGGAGGCCGGCCGCAGAGGAGGGCGCCCGAGCCGCGTGCGCGCGGGCAGCCGGTGGGACACCACGGACAGCCACGTGCGGCACACAACCAGGCGCCCCGGGACGGGCCCGGGGCGGACCAGCCGCCGGGCCCCCTTCTTGGGGGCCAAGCGCGCCGGCGGCGTACCTCCGCGGCAGGACCCAGCGAGAGACCCTGCCGACGGGCAATCGGGGGGTCTGACCTTGTGGGGGGACGAAGGGGAAGCGGAGCTCACCCTGCGACGGCCCCAGCCGCGTCCCGGGAAGCCCCGGGGCGATTGACGATCGAGCGACCCTCAGACAGGCGTAGCCCCGGGAAAAACCCGGGGCCGCAAGGTGCGTTCGAAGTGTCGATCAATGTGTCCTGCAATTCACACTAATTCTCGCAGCTAGCTGCGTTCTTCATCAACGCGCGAGCTGAGTGACCCACCGCCAAGAGTCACAGGCAAAGTTTCGAAAACGTTCGCCCACCTGCGGGCGCAGGAGAGGCGGGAGGAAGGCGACGCCGTCCGTCCGCCGGCCGCGCGGCGAGACGGCACGGGCGCCCCGTTCAAGGCTTCCCCTCTGGGAGTCAGACAGCACCATCGTGGGGGAAAAAAACATTGCCAGGCGCTCGGCCCGGGAGCCCGCCCCCACCCACCCTGGGGCGAGGGAGGGGTTCCCGGAGCGACGGGAGCAGGCAGCCCCGCAGCCTCCGGTCCCTCCCGGGGTAACCCGGGAGGGACCGCCCGAGTCTTCATACCCCCCAGCGCGGCCACACGGGACCGGGTCGGACCGGGTACCTGGCAACGAGGGAGGGTCGCTCCCCTGCACAACGGCCGTCCGTCGCCGGATCGGCCCCGAGCCATGCCTGCAGAGGCTGGCGATCAGCCCACCACCACCACCCTCGCCTGGGTCGGAGGTGCCGGGAGGGAAGAGACAGGCGGCTCCCCAACACGCACGCCTCCCACCGAGAGGAGCCGGGGTCCCCTCGGCCCCTGCTCTTACAGGCCGCCCTGCCGCGCGAGAAGGGCCGCTCCTCGGTTGCCCGAGACCCGGTCAGATCGGGCCGGGTCTCGGGATGCCTGGAGGGCACAGCCGGCGCCAGGGCCTTTTTTCGAGGGAGGGGTGGTGCCAGCCAAGGGATGCACTGCCATTCGGTTCCGTGCCGGGTGAGCTTGGGTTCCGTCTCGGAGAGGAACAGGGAATGGGGGCCGCCCCCTGTCCCCGGCCCCTCGCGCGTCGGTCGGGCCTTCCCCGGGGGGGAAGGGGCCCGCCGAAATCCCGGTCCTAAACCCCAGCGCCCCATGCGGCCGCGGACCGCTCCGCCGGCCGGGGCGCGCCGGGGCAGGGCCGGGCCCTGTGCCTACGGTGAGTGCTCGCAGGAGGCGGGCCAAGGGCTTCGGGCTGGTGCCGTCGGTCGCTCGGGCCGCTCAGCCGTTAATGAACCTTCCGCAGGTTCACCTACGGAAACCTTGTTACGACTTTTACTTCCTCTAGATAGTCAAGTTTGATCGTCTTCTCGGCACTCCGCCAGGGCCGTTGCCGACCCCGGCGGGGCCGATCCGAGGACCTCACTAAACCATCCAATCGGTAGCAGCGACGGGCGGTGTGTACAAAGGGCAGGGACTTAATCAACGCGAGCTTATGACCCGCACTTACTGGGAATTCCTCGTTCATGGGAAATAATTGCAATCCCCAATCCCTATCACAAACGGGGTTCAGCGGGTTACCCGCACCTGTCGGCGAAGGGTAGACACACGCTGATCCGTTCAGTGTAGCTCGCGTGCAGCCCCGGACATCTAAGGGCATCACAGACCTATTATTGCTCGATCTCGTGTGGCTGAACGCCACTTGTCCCTCTAAGAAGCTTGTCGCTGCAGCCACGGGTACCAGGAGACGTCGAGGACGACCAGGACCAGGAGGCGAGCTGTCCCACGAAGGCTCTTGCTGTCGGCGGCATCGAAGTCGAACTAGGACTCACCAAGCCTTGGCAAGCGGAACCCACGAAGAACGGAGGACTTGCTTCTGGTGCAAACCAGGAAGGTCTGGGGTGCTTCTCTTTTGCAAAGAAGCGGGAGCCAGTCTGGAGGAGCCAAACCAGCAGTGAAGATTTCAAGGTGTCGTCACAAAGGCCGCTAGCCAACGGGCAAGCAACCGGACAGACGCGGCAAGCAGGAAAATGCAGAAGGGCCCCACGCAGGACTCGTGGAGTGTGGGGGGCTGATCTTCGGTGCAGATGGTGCTTGGGGTTGGGGCTTCTCAATCCCCGGTGCACAACTTCGAGGGTGCCTCAGAAGCTGCGCTGGAAGATACTCGCAACTTTTCCCAGGTAGCCGGTCCCAAGTCTCTCGTCGCCTCCACAGATCTCAGCTCGGCTGTGGATGTGAATCGGGGTCGGAGAAGTCTGGAAGTCAAGGCTCTGGTCGGGCTCTGCAGTCGGTCCCTCGTAGAACTTCAGCAAAGCAAAGGGTAGTCTCTTGATGGTGCCTCTATGCACAGGGTAGCCACTCCTTGGCCACAAGGGAGATTCTTCAGTCTTCTTCTTTCGTTGAATGTCGAAGGTCCAGAGTTTCTGTTCAAGTTGCAGGTTCAGGATAATCTAATATCCTGGGGCCCAGCTACCACTCTTATACTAATCTGGGGGGCTGGGTTACCTGCTAGGTCACGCCTTATGGGTGGGACCTGGGAGAGGGGTGGTTACACCCCCTTCCCTTTGTCCAGTTTCGCGCCAGGACTGGGGCTGGAGTGCCCCAGCACCGGTTTGAACTGGACTATGCATGGGACACCTTGTGTGCCCCAGGCATGTCTCATTCCTTTCTGCCCTCCCTGCCCCAATACACTAAAGTCTGTCTGGGGAGGTGCTAGCACCTCCCCAAGCAGGAAACCTATTGTCCAAGCCTCCCTTGCCGGAATCACTCCCAGCAGCAGGAGGTCAGACTTGTGTCTGTGGCAGCAGCATCCATTTTGTGATGCTGGGGCTCTGGTGAACTTTAACCGGGTAAGTAGGTTACAACATGTCTTCTCCCTCTAGAAGGGAGGGATAATATCCTCATCCCCAGAAATGGGATGGGGGTATTATTCCAAAGTGTTAGACACCTTACACGACATGTTTTGATAAAGCCAAACCATAGTTACCATAACCGTTTAAGATTATAAGGCACTTTAAGAGTATATGGTAGGCTATATCATAGAACAGCTATAAGGACATGGTTCCAAAAGCTGCAGACAGGCTCAGCTCATGCTAGAGCACCATCTCACGTTACCAAGCACTCTGCCTCCATGATTGTTAAGGCCTGCCATAGGAGTGGCTGATAGGTACACATGCGTCTATATGTAAGTTATGTATAGGAATACTACACCTAAGCAAGGAGTGATTACACGACCTTGCCCCAGCTGAGTGATCAGCCAGTTGTGTCATAATGGAAGGCCAGGCCAGGGGTGGCATAATACATGCTGCAGCCCCTGGTAGGCCTAGGGTACACCTATGCCCTGGGTACCTAAGGTACACTGTACAGGGGCCAATAAGGTGATCCTATCCAAACGGGTTATGCACCTAAAGTACATAGTATCAATTTAGAGAGAGAACAGCAGGGCTGTGGGTCTGATTAGCAGGCCCACAGCCACATCTAAGTCGAAAACCAGTAAAGCAAAAGCAAAAAGTGGGGGTGAACATAGAAAGCAGACCCTACTCTCCTACCCAACCCCCCCCCCCCCCAAACTTAGGGACATTAAACTAACCTTGACCAGTTGAGTCTTCATGTTCTAAGTGGAAATATCTGGAGAGTTCATCTGCATTGGCATGGTCAGTCCCAGGTCTATGTTCCACTGTGAAGTCCATCCCCTGTAGGGAAATGGACCACCTAAGAAGTTTGGGATTTTCACCCTTCATCTGATTTAGCCACAAGAGGGGCTTATGGTCTGTCTGAATCTTGAAGTGAGTGCCAAACAAGTATGGCCTCAGCTTCTTCAGGGCCCAAACCACAGCAAAGGCCTCCCTCTCAATAGCTGACCAACGTTTCTCTCTAGGGGTCAGCCTTCTACTTATAAAAGCAATGGGCTGGTCTTGACCATCTATATTAAGTTGTGAAAGAACAGCTCCCACACCTAACTCAGAAGCATCTGTCTGGACAATGAACTCTTTGGAGTAGTCTGGACTTTTCAGAATAGGTGCACTGCACATGGCCTGCTTCAGGTCATCAAATGCTTTTTGACAGCTTACTGTCCACTGAACTTTCTTTGGCATTTTCTTGGAGGTCAAGTCATTAAGTGGTTTCACAATGGACCCATAGTTCTTAACAAACATTCTGTAGTCCCCAGTCAGGCCCAACAAAGCTCTGACCTGAGTCTGGGTAGTTGGAGGAGTCCAGTCCTTTATGGTCTGGATTTTGCTCTCCAGTGGTTGAACCTGACCCCCACCAACTAGGTGGCCCAGGTATACAACCTTGCTCTGCCCTATCTGGCACTTAGTGGCCTTGATAGTGAGGCCTGCCTTTTGCAGGGCCTCTAACACATTCCTCAGGTGGGCCAGGTGATCCTCCCAGGTGGAGCTAAAGACAGCAATATCATCAAAATAAGCTGCACAATAATCATCCAACCCAGTAAGGACTTGATTCACCAACCTTTGGAAAGTGGCAGGTGCATTCTTCAAACCAAAGGGCATTACCACAAATTGATAATGTCCTCCTGGGGTCGAGAAAGCAGTTTTGGCCTTTGCATTCTCAGCTAGTCTGATTTGCCAGTAGCCTGCTGTCAGGTCAAATGTGCTCAAAAATTTAGCAGCTGCCAGTCTGTCAATGAGCTCATCTGCCCTAGGTATTGGGTGGGCATCTGTCCTAGTGACAGCATTGAGACCTCTGTAATCCACGCAAAACCTCATCTCTCTCTTACCATCTTGGGTGTGAGGTTTTGGCACAAGGACCACAGGACTAGCCCAAGGGCTCTCTGAAGGTTCAATGACTCCCAGCTCCAACATCTTTTGTACCTCAACTTTTATGCAGTCCCTGACATGGTCAGGTTGCCTGTAGATTTTACTCTTCACAGGCAGACTGTCACCAGTGTCCACCTCATGGGTGCACCAGTTTGTCTGACTTGGGGTCAGAGAGAACATATGTCTGTCGGATTGCAGAACCTGCCTGCAGTCCTGTTGCTGATGGACAGTGAGGCTGTCAGAAAAGACCACACCATCAACTGAGCCATCATCAGGGTTCTGAGTCAACAGGTCTGGGAGAGGGTCACTCTCTTCCTCCTGCCCCTCATCTGTAGCCATGAGTAAGCCCATGTCTGCCCTGTCAACATATTCCTTTAATCTGTTGACATGAAGCACCCTGTGGGGGCTTCTGGGAGTCTCAAGGTCCACCAAGTAGGTGACTTCTCCCTTTTTCTCAACAATAGTGTGGGCTCCAGACCATTTGTCTTGGAGGGCTGCTGGGGCCACTGGCTCCAGCACCCACACTTTCTGCCCTGGCTGGTAAACAGTCAGCACAGCCTTTTGGTCTGTCATGCCCCGAGGTTCGGCTCGGAAGACGGTCCAGTATATAAGGTCCCTAAGCGCTCTCGAACGCGCTTAGCGTTCTAGCCTTGAGCCCTGTTTCCGTCCCTGGTTCGCGTTGCCTGACTTCCTACCTTGTTGCTTCCTGCTTCCGGAAGTCGTGTTGGGCGTTTTGAGCGTTTCGGGGGTAATGCCTGCGTTTCTGGCGTTCTCGGTGGAGACGCTCTCTAAACAGAGTCGTGGTCCTCAAAATTCGGTACGGTTTTCGTGCCTCTTTGTTCCCGTTGTTCTCGTTGTTGCATCCACTCCTTGGCTGCGGCGTGAAGCGTGAGTTTTACCAATCCCCTTCATGTTGCAGCACATTTCCTTTCGTCTCCACATCCTGAGGGGGGTTTCCTAGTTCCCATGACTTTACCCCACTAATCGCTCCTTCCTTAAAGACAGAATAAGACATTTTCAGTCCCGTGTATTTTGTTTCGTGTTTCTCACACACCCCCCGTTAATCCCTCAATAGCCTCAGGCTCTTGTTACGTGTCTCTGTGGACTGTCACGCCTCGCTGGCGCTTGGCCCGCAGTTTGTGCCATCACATCAAGCATATTCCTTACTGCCTCTCTGCTGTAAAACCTACCTACTCACCACGCAGTATAGTGAGATTTCCCACGGGGCAGAAGTGGGAGAAGAATCTTGAAGTCCGTAGGGGACGCTAGCGTGGACCACGGTGCCTGTAACTGCTGTACAACCGAAGCACGGTAACAGCGCTGTGCGCTGCCTTTTATTTTACCTTCAGTATATAAATACAGTTTGGGTGGGGGTAATAAGTGTTATTTTGTTCTTTCTACAGCTCTCTACCTACACCTGATTTGAACCTCATTTTAACATGTAAAATGGACCATAGCTGGAGAACCTATGATTCTATTGTTGATTAGTGGGGTGAGTTATTCGTTTGAGGAGAGCCATATGTTTTCAGTGGAGGGGGTTGTTCTCTGAATCATCTGATTTGTGTGGTATAGGAAATCCCGGCCTGAACTTCCCAAGATTCACACTGCTTCCGATTGGAGGTGACAGACCCACCATTGGTATGTAGGATTCCAGGGTTAGTGATGTCTAGATATCTATAGATGACATTGTGACAACTGAAGTTAACCAGGCCTTTATATTACAGCGGAGAAGAGCCTCATCCTTGATCCAGCCACACCACAGAAGTCACACCCTCCTTCCCTTGTTTTGTTTCCCTGTTTTCCCCTGGCGTGTCATCCGATACTCTAGTGTTTGATAGAGTCGGAAGGCCGTAGGGGAGGACTGAGACCTAATCTTCAGGTTCCTGACGCTCCTGCAGAAAACCCTGAGAACCCTTACAGAACGCTGAGCCCAAGTAGTGTGTTCTGCCCGAGCGTCATGGAATTAGGAACAGTCACGTTGGCAGACGTAGCCAACATGATAGGCAATTTACAGGCCGAGACTCAGGCCTTGGCTGCCCGAGTAGACACCCTTCAGGGTCATCACGGGGAAACAACCACGGGAGAGAGAAGTGTAGTCCAACAACCCGTTATACAGGTCACTACACCCCAGTCTATTCCCCTGGCTCCGCCGGAGCGGTTCGCGGGAGATGCTGCTAGATGCGCAGCGTTCCTTAGTCAATGCCAGTTGCACTTTTCGTGTAAGGCAAACTGTTTTCCCTCTGATCAATCCCGGGTTGCATTCACGATATCCTATTTAAGTGAGTCCGCAGCGGATTGGGCCATACCTTTGGTGGATAGAGATGACCCTTTGTTGTACAATTATGTTGCCTTTAGGAGGGAATTTCGTAAATTATTTGACAGACACATGTATACACATGCAGCTGATACTGAGCTGTTGGCTTTGAAGCAAGTCAGCCACGACTTGGTACAGTACATTACCACATTTCGGAGACTAGTGGTAGAATCCAATTGGCCGGAAGAAAAGCGCAGCACCCTCTTTTACAGGGGTTTACGGGACGAATTAAAAGATGCGTTATCACAAATAGTAGACTTGCCTGATTCTTGTACAGATCTCATTGATTTGGTAGTCCAGATAGACCACAGGCTACGAGAGCGGAAACACGAAAAGGGGCGAGTAGAACCCCGTTATGTGTATTCCAAGGAAAAGACGAGTGACCCTCCTAAAGGACTGGAAGAAAGTGAGCCTATGCAGATAGGAGTGGTGCGGGGTCCTTTGACACCCGAAGAAAGACAAAGGAGACGAACCGATAAACTCTGCATGTATTGCGGTAAAGCTGGCCATTTCCTGAGATCTTGTCCGGTCAAGCCAAGTCAAGTAAATCGACAGGGAAACTAGAGAGTCTGGGGTCTTCCGAGACCAGACTCCCGGGCAGTTCAGGATGTACGGTCTCCTCTGCCGAACACGACATATCTCCCACTTCACATCTTTATGTCACTGCATATCTCTCTCTGGCACACCACGGTCTTCATGTAAACATAATGATTGATTCTGGGGCTTCTGGGAATTACATGGATTTTGAGTGGGCTAGAGCTAATCTGATACCATGTCAAGAGAAAGACGTCACCAATAAGGTCACCACTATCGATGGAAGTCCTCTTATCTCAGGGCCCGTAACCCATCAAACAGTGATGCTCCACTTGATGATAGATCCCCAGCATCAGGAAGACCTGTCTTTTGATTTGATTCATTCTCCACATATTCCAGTACTATTGGGAATCCCGTGGTTGAAGCTCCACAACCCCATAATAGATTGGGAGAACTCCACTCTGGAGTTTTGACCTGCTCATAGGCAGGAGGTCGTGATAGCAAGTACTCTAGGGAGCAGCGCTTCCGAAACCACAGAAAACATACCTGAGTTGCCTACCTGTTGCGAGGATTTGAAGGCAGTATTTGACCCCAGAGAAGCAGAAACCCTACCCCCACATAGGGCATACGACTGCCGTATAGATCTTGAGGCTGGAGCCAGAATTCCTTGTAGTCGAGTCTACTCACTTACAGAAAAAGAAAACGCATATCTGAGAGAATACCTTGATGACATGTTGGAAAAGGGGTTCATCAGACCCTCACGTTCTCCAGCCTCTTCTTCATTGTTTTTTATACCCAAGCGAGAAGGGGGTTTACGATGCTGCATCGATTACAGAAAACTAAATCTAGTTACCATTAAGAACCGGTATCCGTTACCCCTCATCGCCTCCCTCCTTGACAGAGTACGGGGCGCACAATTCTTCACGAAATTAGACCTACGGGGAGCATACCATCTTGTGCGAGTCAAGGAGTGAGACGAGTGGAAAACTGCATTTTGTACTAAATACGGGTTATATGAGTATCTCGTAATGCCCTTTGGGCTTTGCAATGCTCCTGCAGCATTTGAGTTTTTCATCAACGAGGTACTGAGAGACATGCTCGATGATTATGTGATAGCCTATATTGATGATCTGTTGATTTTCTCTGCTTCCATGTCTGATCATATGTTCCATGTGCGGAAGGTATTAGAACGCCTCCATGAGAACAGATTATACTGCAAATTGGAAAAGTGCACATTCCACACCCAAAAGGTGCCCTTTTTGGGCTTTGTTGTTTAGATTTAGATTTACAAGCTTTATTCGATTTATCAATAAATCATAAAAGCATACAAATACAATTTATGCAGACAATTTAAGAACAGTTTTCATATGAACAAAGTTACAAAAATGGATAAAACATTTCTCCAAAAGTTAAAATCTACAGCAGTCATTTGGACGAGGGGCCTCGTTTTACACTAATCAGTCAATATTAACATGTGTTAGTTAACTCATTTAGTTTCTAAATTTCATCACTGACATTAAGAAGCGAGAAACAGCAAAGATGACATCCACATCTTCTAAAAGCAAAAATTTTAAATATGCAGGTTTACATGTTCTTATCCCCCAGCGTTTAAGTAATGGTAGAAGAAATAATTTCCTCGGGCTGGTATACAGATTACAAAAGAACATGATGTGAATGTTACTTTGTGTTGAATGGTCGTCGCATGGACATATTAATTTCAATGAGGCCCAGTCATTCTGTTTCGGCAAAGTGACCAAGCGGAAGAAAATCCCTAGGCGCAGCCTAGTTAAAAGCATGCGAGCATAGGGTGCTTTTTCAATCCCAAGGTAAGATTGTAGGCCTTCAGTAGGGGTGATTTGCTGATAGCTCAGGGTTGTGCCTTTAAGTTTCTCAGTGTCCCATCTAGCACTCTCTAAGTGTATAGATAACAGTTTTTTAAGGGCCGGTCTAGTCAAGGTTTGTAGGGTCTCTGGTTCGTCGTAAAATTCCAAGTGTCCAATGTTAGAAAACATCGTTTGTACGTATCGCAGCCACTTGACTTTTGCTACACCGTCCAAAGCCATGCAGTCTTTTATGAGATTTCTATTCAATTTGCACTCCTCTGTGGTCCAAATCTTATGCCAGAGCAAACAAGGTGATATTTTTATGATGTCGCTAAGGTATTTAACGCCGGTCTCAATGTGAGTCATAAAAGTCGACGTGGTTTTGGACACACCTAGTAAGTAACAGATGAAAATATTCTCGCAAATTTGTAATGAGGACACATTCTCGAAACCCCAGAGACCTGCGCCATATGTGGCCGTAGCTATACACTTTGCCCGGTAGATCTGTAACATTTCTTGAATGGGTTTACCCCCAATTTTGGCTGCAAAGGTTCTTAAGGCACCTATGGCACGGCTAAAGGCGAGTTTCCTAGCTGACACTGCGTGTTTCCACCTTCCCCACCTGTCAAACATAATGCCCAAATAGCAAAAAGTGTCTGTGATGGCAATCTTTTGCTGATCTAAATATATTGAGCATGATGGTCTGTTGTTCTTTTGGGAGCAGGGCATGGAGAAAGTTTTGGAAATGTTCACCTTTAAATTTCTTTTACCCATGTAGGATGAATTCATTTACTGCTCTCTGCAAACCTACTTTTGTCCTAGACACAATTGCCGCGTCATCGGCGTATAAAAGAATGGGTACAGGCCTACCATTAACAGCCGGATAATCGCTTGACAGAGTTATTAAGCTTTCAGCGATAGAGTTTATGTAAAATGTGAAAAGCAAGGGCGCAAGTATGCAGCCTTGTCTCACCCCTCTGTTTATGGCAAATTTTTGTGAACATTGCCCCTGGGTCCCAAATCTTACTCTGGCCCCCGCTTCTCTATATAGTTCTTTGATAAATGTGAGGATAGCTGAGTCCACCCCGATGTCTTTCAGTGTCGACCAGAGCATCGCATGGTCCACGCAATCGAATGCGGAGCTGAGGTCGACAAAGGTAACAAATAGGTCCCCTTTTTTGGCCTGCGTATATTTAGAGACTAATAGGGACAAGTTTAGGGATTGCTCCAATGTCCCTAGTCCCTTTCGGAACCCATATTGGAACTCCGAGATAACCTTCTTCTCTTCTTCCCAGTGTTGTATCCTCTTAAGGACAATCCTGCCAGCAACTTTCATGAGTCCGTCCAATAGCGATATTGGACGGTAACAAGCCGGGTCGTCCCTATTCCCTTTTTTAAATATGGGGACTACGATTGCGTCCGACCAGGTGGTAATAAAACCGCATTTATTTCCCATATTTAATACATTGGTTAACAAGGGAACCCAGAAGTCCGGTTCTGATTTATAGAGATCCACTGGGGTGTGGTCAGGGCCGGGGGCTTTACCTAAAGGACTTTCTCTAAGGGCATCTTCCACTTCTAGTGTGGTAAATACCAGTTCAATAGGGTAAGGAGGTGCTGGGGAGACAGTTAGGTGGTTATCCTGAATTATGCTATCTGGGGGTGAATTCACCTTGCATGGGTTTGAGGCATTACCCTGTGTGTTGTTGGAATAAAGATTATCATAATGTTCTACCCAGAGCTCAGCCGTTATAGCCACTTCTACAGAATTATCTCTGTCTTTTGAGTTATAAACAGATCTTATAACTTTCCAGAAGGCATTGCTGTCCTTATTCCTGGCGGCTTCCCCCAAAGCTTCCCAGGCCTCCTGCTTCAGTTTCGCCCTCCGCTGTTTAACTGCCAGCTTATAATCGTATCTCGCTTGACGAATTTGAACTCTATCTTTTGGGTCGGCAGACAAAGCTTTCTTTAAGATTTTCAGTGTAGATGTACATCTAGAGTCAAACCACCCACGAGTATGCCTCCCCTTGTCTTTGCAGTTCCTAGTCAGTGCATTTTTTATATGGCGCTGAATGTTAGAAAAAGCAACCATGATGCTCTTTGGGTCAGTATCTTCCTCTAAGCAGGCAAGTATGTCCGTGGAGCAAGAGGATAGGAAGTTTTGAAAGAAGGATGTTGGGTTCATTTTCTCCCATTTAATTACATACCCATTGGTCTTAGATAGGGTAACCTCAAATGGATATAGAACCCTACTAGGTTCCTTTACTTTGCCCTCCATGAGATTTACCCCGAAGGTGATGGGATAATGATCGCTCATGGGGTCATCCCCCGTTTCCCAGAAGGTTATAAAGTCAGGATAGGTGGGTGATATCAAGGCAAAATCGATTGTGGTTTTACAACCTCTTCCATTGTACGTTGGGGCAAAGGGAACCGGGGGGGAGCATGCCTGGTTAATAAAGGTGAGGTCAAAGGTAAATATGACATTGTTAAGAAGAGACCCCATGTTGGTGTGGGAGAAGTGCAGAGGACCGTCCTCCCCGAGATCTGACAGGCCGCACAAACCTAGCTCAGAAGACGGACAGACGGAACAATTAAAGTCACCCACCCACAACATTATGTGATCCCCCGAACCTTGATCTCTCAGTTTGTGAATATGATGGATCATAATATTCAAATTTGATTCCACCTCACTAATTGGCAAATTATTATAAAAATTCACAAGAATCACCTTTTGCGAAGTACCCCATTTAAGTAGTATGATTTGGAAGTACTGGTTGGATTGGAAATCGCAAACTTTTACATCCCCTACGTTAGATATGTATGTGCACAAGCCCCCCTTGTTGCGACCCTGGGCTGATGGCACAGCTGGGGAATGGAAGGTTCGGTAGCCCAACATGTGCACTTCCTCTATAAGCCAGGTTTCTTGTAGGCATAGGATGCCATACTTCTGCACAATCTCCAGCCAAGGTTTGTGGGTGATCTTACTACCGAGGCCTGCAACATTCCAAGAAAGGAGAGAGTGCATTGGGTTTCTAATTTCCTGTGGATGATGCCCTGCATTCCCCGTTGTGCCTATCCGAACTTGCAGGTGTGCAAGGTCTGCCTGTGGTTTGACCTGTGCAGTAAGAGGGTGCTGTTCAGGGGGGTTTAGGTCTATCCCAATGTGGCTTGGAACTTGGGGTATGGGCAATATATTTTTCACTCGGGACAGTTTCCGTTAGGGGATTTTGGGCATTGGTAAGGATTGGAGCGACACTAATTCCCAGTCAATCCACCTGATCCAGACATTCAAACCTGTTCATAGTGGGTGCTCCTTCCCACCAGTTGTTAAAGGGTTGCCAACCATCCCCATGTCCTTTCCATCTACGATTGTGGGCTATTGACCAAGCCCCAGGTGGCTCAACAGTCTGTTTTGGAGGATAGAAAAAGGTGAGGGGTCTGGTGACAATAGATTGGTCAGTGTCCTGTGAATCCCATATAGTGATATGCTGGGCTGTGTGAGGGTCTGCAAATGAGACCACTATGCAGTCTCCAGGGATGGATTTATGGGTACGACCCACCCATGGCACTCTCCTAACCATTAGAACCCTAGTCCTAACAGTATTGGGGAGCTGTCTATTGATGTTGAGCCAGTGAATCACCTTATTCTTTAGGGACCACTGGGTCTCCATAGAAAGCGGGTCAAGAGGTGGTACACCAGCCAGTATGACGACGTAGGGCCCGGCGTCAAGAGGAAGATCAATGTAGCCCCCACGAAAGTTCTGGCGGCCATGGTACTGGTTGGTTATGCGCGCAGTAGGGGAGATATTAGTCTTATTGGGCTTGTGGGAGGCCTTAGGGATAGGGTTGGGTAAGGTCTGGTTCTCGGGGCCTTTTGCCACTGGTATTGGGATTTTTGGTATTAGGGGAAAGGGAACGATTGGCTTAGAGCGAGGTTTGGGTATTGGGGTTGGCTTTGGTGGGGGTAGGGACAAGACCGGAGGTAGCATTTCAGGGGCAAGGGAACTAACGTTAGTTTCTGGAGCCGGGTGAATACCATCGTCATTCTCCTGAGGAGTACTCTCAGCTATATGAGGATAAGTTGCTTCCAGTTGTTTTAGGCTAAGGGTGGCCAGGGAGACTAAGGTCTTATCCATCTCGAGGAGATTATTCTCGATACGAGAGAGTCTGAGTTCCAGAGGTGACAGTAATTGTTTTAATGTACCCCAGACTATCTTAAGAAAATCTTCGTCATCACCCCCCTTGTCTCTATCCCTCCCTGGCTCACTTTGCCCTCCCTCTTTGGGTTTCTCACCATATGTGGGGAGAGGCCCTTGAATAGGGTCAAGGACTACGTTAAGATTGCTGTGTTCCCTGTCCCCCCCTATTAGATGGTTAACCAAATTTGGCGCTTGTATGGTCTCCCCAGTGGTGGGTAGTGTTCGCCTATTATTAAAAAAACTGCAACCTTGCAATTTTTTCTTTTTTGCGGGCATAAGCAGATCTTGCATTGTTTTTCTTTTTTAGAGTTAGGCCATCTTTGTTTTTATTTTTTGCTACTGGGGGAGAAAGGTCAGGGGGGTCAGGGCTATCCGACAAGACAATGGCAGTTCCAGGTCCAGTGGGCGCGATTCCCTCGAAAGTTTTGGGGGGCACAGTAGTTAAGGTGGGTATGGACTCTAATGGAAGGGAAAGAGGTGGGGGAGCATGGTGAACATCGGCATGGATTATCAGTGGGGGAGGGCAAGAAGCATGTTGTGGAGATGCAGCAGACGCGATTTTCCCTAGGGAAGATTTTTTAGAGTTAGCAAAGATCTGGGAAAGCCTACGTGCCGCGTCAAGCTCAACTGACACCCTCTTCTGCATTTTAGTGATTTCAGCATCAATTGCTAGATTAGTCTTAACAAGGAAATCATCCAATGTCCCGCTGGGCTTACTCAGCCCCATTGCAGTTTTACTGCGACTGCCCCGTGTACTCATGATATATTTGAATTGCAGTACCCACAATGTACTTACTGGTGGAAAAGGGACGAGTCAGATAACAAGAACCAAGGGGGGTGGGCCAGGCCAGTCCTCTATGTCCTCGAATGGCCTCAAACGGCCCGCTCTTTGCCCGGTCTTCGCCCCGGCCCTTGCCCCGCGCGCGTCCCGCGTGCGCGTGGCTTTGGCAGATTATCAAGGGGAGTGACAGGAGGGGGCGGGAAGAGGACCAGCTGCGGCCGATCAGCGCCGCTCAGCAGGCTGGTCCTCGCAGTCCCGCCTCAGAGCTTGTGTGTTGCGAGGTGGTTGCAGTAGACGCGTTGGTGCTCCTATGCACAACAGGGGACCAAAAAAACCAGGACCCTGACACAGTCTTGAGCCTGCAAGCGGCACCCGCGGAGCGGGGGCCGCGAGGCGGTGAGTTAACAGCAGGAAAAGAACAGGCAACCGGGACAGCACTCCCAACACAGCCAAAGGACGAACCCAAGCAGCACAGTCTCCGTAAGGTTTTAAACAGGTGGAGGGGGCGGGAAGAGGACCAGCTGCGGCCGATCAGCGCCGCTCAGCAGGCTGGTCCTCGCAGTCCCGCCTCTGAGCTTGTGTGTTGCGAGGTGGTTGCAGTAGACGCGTTGGTGCTCCTATGCACAACAGGGGACCAAAAAAAACAGGACCCTGACACAGTCTTGAGCCTGCGAGCGGCTCCCGCGGAGCGGGGGCCGCGAGGCGGTGAGTTAACAGCAGGAAAAGAACAGGCAACCGGGACAGCACTCCCAACACAGCCAAAGGACGAACCCCCATGGGGTCTGGCGATGGACCCCGGTAAGGTGAAGGCAGTCCTTTCCTGGCCGGCGCCCAGTACCGTCAAAGTATTGCAAAGTTTTTTGGGCTTTGCCAATTTTTATAGGCGGTTCATAAAGAATTTTTCAGAATTGGCAACACCACTCACGGCCCTCTTAAAGAAAGGAGTCCTATATTCATGGTCTAGAGAAGCAGAGAATGCATTTCAACAGTTGCGTCTCGCCTTCACCCGCGCCCCTGTTCTACACCACCCAGATCCCGCCTTGCCTTTTGTCGTAGAGGTGGATGCTTCGCAAGTGGCTGTGGGAGGCGTTCTAAGCCAAACAGATCCTGTCAGTGGCCTGAGTCATCCTGTAGCCTATTTCTCGTACAAGTTCACTCCGGCGGAATACAATTACGCCGTAGGAGAAAAGGAACTCCTTGCTATAAAAAAGGCCTTTGAGGAGTGGCGGCAGTATTTATTAGGCGCCCGACATCAGGCAACGGTATTTACTGATCACCGCAACCTCCAATACCTGAAGTCAGCCAAGGCCTTGTCCATGCGACAAATACGTTGGTCGCAATTCTTCTGTGAGTACGATTTTAGTATCCAATACCGACCAGGAAGGAGGAACGGCAAGGCCGATACCCTATCCCGCTTAGGTTTTGATCATCCCGATGTACCCTTGGAATTCCCGAATATTGTCCCCAGAGAGGCCATCATAGGTGGGGTGCTCACTGAGGAAGAGTTCCAAGATCAGGTTAGACAGAGCCAGTTGTCATCAGAGATGAGGGACTTAGTGGGTTCACATTCGACTACCGTCCAGGAGGGGTGTGTATGTGTGCAGGGGGGAGTGGTATTGCCCACCAGAGAACTACGGAAACAGGTATTAGACTGGTACCATTCCCACGCCTTGGCGGGACATCCCGGGATAAAAAAGACTACACGAGTGATAAGAGAACGGTTCTGGTGGCCGGGCATGCTTAAGGATATAGCTACATACGTAAAAACCTGTCATGTATGTGCACAAACCAAAGTCTCCCGCCAAAACCCCGTGGGCTTGCTCTTGCCTCTTCCGGCACCGCCTGGTCCCTGGCATACTGTGTCCCTTGATTTTATTGTAGACTTACCTGTTACCAGAAACGAGAGTAATACCTTGTTGGTGGTGGTGGATATGTTCACAAAGACCGCTCACTTTGTCCCTTTGAGTGGCTTACCTACTGCAGTTGAACTAGCTTCAGTGTTTTTACGTGAGATAGTCCGTTTCCATGGATTTCCTTCTGTTTTGGTATCTGATAGGGGGGCCCAGTTTGTGTCTCGTTTTTGGAGGTGTTTATGCTCCTTGCTCGGGATAGATGTCAGATTGTCCTCGAGTCATCATCCGCAGTCAGACGGACAGACCGAGAGGGTCAATCAATGTTTTGAACAATACGTCAGAACCCAAGTCTTACATAAGCCCGCGGAGTGGGATGAGTGGGTGTGGGTAGCGGAGATCGCCTATAACAACAACCCACATTCCTCCACAGGTCACTCGCCCTTCTTTTGTTCTAATGGGTTTCATCCCAAGTTATTGCCTACAGGGGTTTCCCAGGGAGGCCCTACCCCGGCAGCCAATGAGTTAGTACTACAATTGCAAGAAATCCATAGGAGTACCCTAGTAAACCTGGAAGCCGCAAAGGTGAAATACAAGGAGGGGGCGGATCTGCACCGAAGATTAGAACCCATCTATGAACCAGGGCATAAGGTGTGGCTTTCCACCAAATATCTGGCACTCAGTGGTCCACGCAAGTTCAACCCTACGTACATAGGCCCTTAACAAGGTACAGAGTGTGATTAACCCGGTGGCCCTGAAACTTGAACTGCCTGCCTCTTTCAAGATACACCCGGTGTTCCATGTCTCCTTGGTGAAACCTGTAGAACTTGGTACCCAAATCCCGAGACGACCAGCTCCAATCACTCTTCAAGATGCCAAAGAGTATGAAGTTGAATCAATAGTGGACTCTCGCATAGTACGGAACACTCTCCAGTACCTATTGCATTGGAAGGGATATGGGGTGGAAGAACGTACGTGGGAGCCGGCTACCAATATGCATGCCCCTCGACTTATTCGCCTTTTTCACCTGAGACATCCAAAGAAGCCCAAAAGGGTGGGGGACCGTTGTGGGGGGAGTGTGCTGTCATGCCCCGAGGTTCGGCTCGGAAGACGGTCCAGTATATAAGGTCCCTAAGCGCTCTCGAACGCGCTTAGCGTTCTAGCCTTGAGCCCTGTTTCCGTCCCTGGTTCGCGTTGCCTGACTTCCGACCTTGTTGCTTCCTGCTTCCTGCTTCCGGAAGTCGTGTTGGGCGTTTTGAGCGTTTCACGGGTAATGCCCGCGTTTCTGGCGTTCTCGGTGGAGACGCTCTCTAAACAGAGTCGTGGTCCTCCAAATTTGGTACGGTTTTCGTGCCTCTTTGTTCCCGTTGTTCTCGTTGTTGCATCCACTCCTTGGCTGCGGCGTGAAGCGTGAGTTTTACTAATCCCCTTCATGTTGCAGCACATTTCCTTTCGTCTCCACATCCTGAGGGGGGTTTCCTAGTTCCCATGACTTTACCCCACTAATCGCTCCTTCCTTAAAGACAGAATAAGACATTTTCAGTCCCGTGTATTTTGTTTCGTGTTTCTCACACACCCCCCGTTAATCCCTCAATAGCCTCAGCCTCTTGTTACGTGTCTCTGTGGACTGTCACGCCTCGCTGGCGCTTGGCCCGCAGTTTGTGCCATCACATCAAGCATATTCCTTACTGCCTCTCTGCTGTAAGACCTACCTACTCACCACGCAGTATAGTGAGATTTCCCACGGGGCAGAAGTGGGAGAAGAATCTTGAAGTCCGTAGGGGACGCTAGCGTGGACCACTGTAACTGCTGTACAACCGAAGCACGGTAACAGCGCTGTGCGCTGCCTTTTATTTTACCTTCAGTATATAAATACAGTTTGGGTGGGGGTAATAAGTGTTATTTTGTTCTTTCGACAGCTCTCTACCTACACCTGATTTGAACCTCATTTTAACATGTAAAATGGACCATAGCTGGAGAACCTATGATTCTATTGTTGATTAGTGGGGTGAGTTATTCGTTTGAGGAGAGCCATATGTTTTCAGTGGAGGGGGTTGTTCTCTGAATCATCTGATTTGTGTGGTATAGGAAATCCCGGCCTGAACTTCCCAAGATTCACACTGCTTCCGATTGGAGGTGACAGACCCACCATTGGTATGTAGGATTCCAGGGTTAGTGATGTCTAGATATCTATAGATGACATTGTGACAACTGAAGTTAACCAGGCCTTTATATTACAGCGGAGAAGAGCCTCATCCTTGATCCAGCCACAGCCACACCACAGAAGTCACACCTCCTTCCCTTGATTTGTTTCCCTGTTTTCCCCTGGCGTGTCATCCGATACTCTAGTGTTTGATAGAGTCGAAGGCCGTAGGGGAAGACTGAGACCTAATCTTCAGGTTCCTGACGCTCCTGCAGAAAACCCTGAGAACCCTTACATGGTCATGCCAAGCTTTTTGGAGTTCTTGGCTTGCCTCAAGGTTTTTAGAAGCCTACTTCATATACTCTGCCATCCTGGAGCGGAGACCAAGTACATAATCCACTATATCAAGTTTGGGTTGTCTGAGAGGTCTCTCCCATCCTTCCCTTACTAAATATAGGGGTCCTCTTACAGGATGCCCAAACAAAAGCTCAAAAGGGCTGTAGCCAACCCCCTTTTGTGGGACCTCTCTGTAAGCAAACAGAAGGCAGGGTAAAAGGATGTCCCATCTTCGCCTAAGCTTGTCTGGTAAACCTTTTATCATTCCCTTTAGGGTCTTGTTGAATCTCTCAACAAGCCCATTGCACTGTGGGTGATAGGGTGTGGTGAACTTGTAGTTCACACCACACTCCTTCCACATTGCAGTCAAGTATCCTGACATGAAGTTGGCACCTCTGTCAGAAATGACCTCCTTTGGAAAGCCCACTCTGGAGAATACTCCAAGTAGGGCCCTTGCCACAACAGGAGCTGTTGTGGTCCTCAGGGGAATAGCTTCTGGATACCTGGTGGCATGGTCCACTATCACCAGTATAAATCTGTGCCCACATGCTGTTTGTGGGTCCATTGGTCCTACAATATCTATGCCCACTCTTTCAAATGGAACCCCCACCACAGGTAGTGGTATGAGGGGGGCCTTTGTGGTGCCACCTGATTTGCCACTGGCTTGGCAGGTGACACAGGAGCGACAAAACTCCTTGGTATCTTCTGACATATGGGGCCAGTGAAAGTGAGGGACAAGCCTGTCCCAAGTCTTGTTCTGGCCTAAGTGTCCTGCAAGGGGAATATCATGGGCCAAGGTAAGAAGGAAGCCTCTGAACTTCAGTGGTATGACCAACCTCCTGGATGCACCAGGCTTGGGGTCTCTAGCCTCTGAATACAGTAGCCCTTCATCCCAATACACTCTATGGGTACCTTGAGCATTCCCTGCAGCCTCAGCAGCAGCCTGCTGTCTGAGAGGGGCAGTCTAATTGAGCCTGCCTCAGATCTGCCCTTGAAGGTCCCCCTGTCCCAAGAAACTCAACCTGATCAGGTTCAAGTTCTTCTAGGACAGTTCCTTCAGGGCTCTCAGAATCCTCCTCCTAGGAGGGCTGATCCACCACCTGAGGCAGTGGGGAAGGCACAGCCTTAACCCTACTGCTCTTTCTCTTGGGTTGTGACTGGCCCATAGTTTCAGGATCCAGCACTTGTTCAGTGGTGCACTTTTTGGCCTGTGACCTGGTCACAGCAAGGACATGTGCATCTATCCCCAGCATTTCTGCATGGGTCCTATACTCCACTTCAGACCAAACTGAAGTTTCAAGATCATTGCCCAGTAAACACTCTACAGGAAGGTCTGAACTAACAACAACTTTCTTGAGGCCAGTTACCCCTCCCCAGGAGAAGTTAACAATAGCCACACTATGGGAGGTAGTGGCATTGCTAGCGTTGGTCACTAGGTAATTCTCACCTAGTATGATCTGTCCAGGGTCCACAAAGGCAGGTGTCACCATTGTGACACTAGCCCCAGTGTCCCTGTAGGCCTGAGCCATTCTTTGGTTGATAAAAGGAGTCTGTCTGTACTTGCCCAGGTTACTGGGGCCTACAGTAGAGGACAAAGCTAAGTCCCCATCACAGATCAGAACAGCCTGAGTAGGTATTCTGACTAGGCCAGAATCCTCCTCAGTTCCCAGGGTTAACCCTACTACACCCTTTTGCTGGGAACCACCACTTACAGCTGGACTAGGGGGTACAGTTGCCTTAGGAGCAATGGTGGCTGGGGGCTTATCCTTTTTGGTGCACTCACTATACCAATGTGAGTTGGACTTACAATAGTTGCACCATGGTTTCTTTTGGCCATCTTTCTTTTTATCCTTTTTGGGACCACCCTCCCCCTGAGCCTTTTGGGGGCCTGGTGAAGACTTCTGGTCTTTTTGTTTCTGATCATTACCCTTCTGGTCTGCCTTTTTCTGATCACCGCCCTGGTTCTGGTTTTTCTGCTTAACTCTAGTCCTGACCCATCTATCTGCCTTCTTTCCCAATTCTTGGTGAGAAGTCAGATCAGAATCAATCAGGTGTTGATGCACTAGCTGGTTTTGACAGTTGTTAAGGATTTGTTCTCTCATGATCAAATTATACAATCCTGTATAGTCCTTAACCTTACTTCCCACTAGCCAGCCTTCCAGAGCCTTAGTGGCACAATCTACAAAGTCAGTCCAGTCCTGAGTCTGTGTCTTCTGGGTATCCCTGAACAACAACCTGTATTGTTCAGTGGTTAGGCCAAACCCATCAATTAGAGCACTCTTCAGGACAGTGTAATTGTCTGCATCCTCATCACTAACTGTGAGGAGCTTGTCTCTACCTTTCTCAGAGAAGGAGAGCCACAAGATAGCTGCCCACTGACTTTGGGGTGCCTGCTGTACTTTGCAAGCTCTCTCCAAAGCAGTTATCCATTTGTGGATGTCATCCCCACACTTGTAGGGAGGGACAATCTTGCTCAGGTTTCTATTATCATAGTGCCTGTTTCTATCCTTAGGGATATTGCTGTCACCAGTGGGTTCTGACCCACTTAACTTTTGCTCTCTAGCCAGAGCAAGCTTCTCCTTGGCAAGTAAAGTTCTTCCCTCTGAATCCTCAGATTAGCTTCCCTCATTCTGGCTTCATGCTCCTTTCTCTCAGGGGAAGTCATTCCCCTGTGAGAAGAAGCATTAGAGATGCTAGAGACATGGGAGTGGATGGATTCCCTTGAAGGGGATCTGTCTCTCCTGCTTCTCTGGTTAAGCCCACTTGGGGGTCTGTATGGGGGGACCCCATGCAAACCCCCATGTAAGCTTAGGTTAGCCTGGCTAAGTCTTCCTACTTGGCCCTGGCTGTCTACCTCTTCATCTGAAGTCCCATCTGACTCATCTGTGGTGGGTAGACCCTCCTTTGTACCTAGGGTACTGGCCTGTGAGGCCCTAAAAGTATCATACTCCTCTAGGAGTTGTACTAGCTGAAGGAGGGTAGGGTTTGTACCCTGTTTTAACTTTCTGGAGGTACACAATTGTCTAATCTCCTGAAAAGTTAGGGTATCATATCTAGAGGGGGTCTTCTTCAGACCTGCCCCTCCTGAGAGAGCATCTACTTGATCTCCTCCCAGAGACATGATCTAGTGAGGGTGTGGTGTGTGCACCTACCTACACTAGTTGTTTCTATTAAACCTCTCTGGTAGTTGTAGTCAGGGTGTGTTACTCCCTTCAACCTACACCACTAAGTCCAGTAGGACTTAAGTATTATAATCTATGTTATATGTACCTAAACAATATCTGTGTGATCTTTCAATTTAGTATCTCAAGATTACAATGGTATTAAAACAGCAAGCTCAGATCCCAACCGCTGCTCACCAATGTGAGAAGTTGGCCTGATGTATGATTTCACTAGTTCTAGTGTACACCTTATATCAGTCCAAACAACCCTTATGGTGATTGGTTGTAAAGTCAACCTTATAGACCAGCTATCCTAGTGGTAGCATGGACAAGAGCAGTCTTAGGCTAAACTCTGAATGGCATGTGAAGCCAGCTGTGATACCATATATAATCCCTTGAATACCAAATGAAAGGACACCACAACAGATATATATATATATACAATAAAGTGTATTTATTCTAGTCAAACCCTCAGCACTCTTTATGAGATTAGAGGTAAGTAAAACACAGTCTTATTCAAGCATACATTAAGTCACACAGGTAAGTAATACAGTTAGGCCCTAGGGGCCACGCAAACCATATACTAAAGAAGTGGTATAAGGACCACTGTCACGGAAATAGGATAGGCCTAGGCCTAGGGAATCGCTGGGGCTACACTACACTTGCAACAGTTAGGAAGTGGGATGCCCACGGGATTCAGGTGCAGAGTGGAAACACTCACGCGTAATGCGTAAAAGTCAATAGAATTACTAGCAGTTAGAAATTAACAGTTTAAGGACACTTCTGAAGCAGCTAGAGAGTCGATACTCGGAAACTAGACCCTAGGACAGTCACTACCCTTGTGAGCACCGGAGTACCCAAGTTACCTAGCCCACGGGCTGCGGGTGCATAGGTGTGAACTTGCGTCGGGTTTCGTCGTGGACTTCTAGGGATGCCTGAAGGAAAGTTGCTGACAGGCAGTCAGTGAAGAGTGTCCGGTGGATCCCAAGGCTGGGATCAAGAAGAGAGGATACCTGCAAGCAGAAGGGACAGAGTCAAGGTCACTAGCCAGTGACCACGTGGAACCAGGAAGGATCCAGGCGATGTCGTGAAGATTGCAGGTGAAAGGTGAAGCTTGTCGCTGCAGCCACGGGTACCAGGAGACGTCGAGGACGACCAGGTCCAGGAGGCGAGCTGTCCCACGAAGGCTCCTGCTGTCGGCGGCGTCGAAGTCGAACTAGGACTCACCAAGCCTTGGCAAGCGGAACCCACGAAGAACGGAGGACTTGCTTCTGGTGCAGACCAGGAAGGTCTGGGGTGCTTCTCTTTTGCAAAGAAACGGGAGTCAGTCTGGAGGAGCCAAACCAGCAGTGAAGATTTCAAGGTGTGTCGTCACAAAGGCCGCTAGCCAACGGGCAAGCAACCGCACAGACGCGGCAAGCAGGAAAATGCAGAAGGGCCCCACGCAGGACTCGTGGAGTGTGGGGGGCTGATCTTCGGTGCAGATGGTGCTTGGGGTTGGGGCTTCTCAATCCCCGGTGCACAACTTCGCGGGTGCCTCAGAAGCTGCGCTGGAAGATACTCGCCACTTTTCCCAGGTAGCCGGTCCCACGTCTCGCGTCGCCTCCACGGATCTCAGCTCGGCTGTGGAGGTGGATCAGGGTCGGAGAAGTCTGGAAGTCAAGGCTCTGGTCGGGCTCTGCAGTCGGTCCCTCGTAGAACTTCAGCAAAGCAAAGGGTAGTCTCTTGATGGTGCCTGTTTGCACAGGGTAGCCACTCCTTGGCCACAAGGGAGATTCTTCAGTCTTCGTCTTTCGTCGAATGTCGAAGGTCCAGAGTTTCTGTTCAAGTTGCAGGTTCAGGATAATCTAATCACCTGGGGCCCAGCTACCACTCTTATACTAATCTGGGGGGCTGGGTTACCTGCTAGGTCACGCCTTATGGGTGGGACCTGGGAGGGGGGTGGTTACACCCCCTTCCCTTTGTCCAGTTTCGCACCAGGATTGGGGCTGGAGTGCCCCAGCACCGGTTTGAACTGGACTATGCATGGGACACCTTGTGTGCCCCAGGCATGTCTCATTCCTTTCAGCCCTCCCTGCCTCAATACACTAAAGTCTGTCTGGGGAGGTGCTAGCACCTCCCCAAGCAGGAAACCTATTGTCCAAGCCTCCCTGGCCGGGATCACTCCCAGCAGCAGGAGGTCAGACTCGTGTCTGTGGCAGCAGCATCCATTTTGTGATGCTGGGGCTCTGGTCAACTTTAACCGGGTAAGTAGGTTACAACATGTCTTCTCCCTCTAGAAGGGAGGGATAATATCCTCATCCCCAGAAATGGGATGGGGGTATTATTCCAAAGTGTTAGACACCTTACACGACATGTTTTGATAAAGCCAAACCATAGTTACCATAACCGTTTAAGATTATAAGGCACTTTAAGAGTATATGGTAGGCTATATCATAGAACAGCTATAAGGACATGGTTCCGAAAGCTGCAGACAGGCTCAGCTCATGCTAGAGCACCATCTCACATGTTACCAAGCACTCTGCCTCCAGGATTGTTAAGGCCTGCCATAGGAGTGGCTGATAGGTACACATGTGTCTATATGTAAGTTAGGTATAGGAATACTACACCTAAGCAAGGAGTGATTACACGACCTTGCCCCAGCTGAGTGATCAGCCAGTTGTGTCATAATGGAAGGCCAGGCCAGGGGTGGCATAATACATGCTGCAGCCCCTGGTAGGCCTAGGGTACACCTATGCCCTGGGTACCTAAGGTACACTGTACAGGGGCCAATAAGGTGATCCTATCCAAATGGGTTATGCACCTAAAGTACATAGTATCAATTTAGAGAGAGAACAGCAGGGCTGTGGGTCTGATTAGCAGGCCCACAGCCACATCTAAGTCGAAAACCAGTAAAGCAAAAGCAAAAAGTGGGGGTGAACATAGAAGACCCTACTCTCCTACAAGACAGGCCCTCCAATGGATCCTCGTTAAAGGATTTAAAGTGTACTCATTCCAATTACAGGGCCTCGAAAGAGTCCTGTATTATTTTTCGTCACTACCTCCCCGAGTCGGGAGTGGGTAATTTGCGCGCCTGCTGCCTTCCTTGGATGTAGTAGCCGTTTCTCAGGCTCCCTCTCCGGAATCGAACCCTGATTCCCCGTTACCCCTGGTCACCATGGTAGGCACAGAAAGTACTATCGAAAGTTGATAGGGCAGACATCCGAATGTATCGTCGCCGTCACGGGGACGTGCGATCGGCCCGAGGTTATCTAGAGTCACCAAAGCGGCCGGGCGAGCCCGGATTGGTCTTGGTCTGATAAATGCACGCATCCCGGGAGGTCAGCGCTCGTCGGCATGTATTAGCTCTAGAATTACCACAGTTATCCAAGTAACAGATGGAGCGATCAAAGGAACCATAACTGATTTAATGAGCCATTCGCAGTTTCACTGTACCGGCCGTGTGTACTTACACGTGCATGGCTTAATCTTTGAGACAAGCATACGCTACTGGCAGAATCAACCAGGTAGCCGCACCTGCTGACAGGGTTTGGGGGGCTGCGTGCCCATCTCCCCGACCGGACCGCCTTCGCACACACCCCTCCCTCTCGGGAGCCTGCTGGGGGGAAAGGAGCCCACCCGCCTGGGCAGGAGGGCTCGCCGGAGGGGTGAAGAGAGAGGTGGCAGGTCGCATGGGCACCGGCAGGCCCAGCCGTCTACCCCAGGAGGGAGAGGCGGGCCGAGGCGCAGCCTGAGCGAGACGCAGGGGTGCCGGGGCCTGGCGGCGGCGGCACCCCTCGGAACGGTCGTTCCGAGCTGCTGCGGAAATGTACTGGGCGGAGAGGGGTGACGGTGTGGCACACGGGGCCTCATACAGACCTGCTGAGCAGCAGCGTCCGAGGGCCTGGCGCCACCCGACCCCTTCCGCTCGGCCTTCGCTCTGCTGGGTAGGGTAAAGGGCCTCCCGCCAGGTGGCAGGCCCTCGAGTCGGACGGTCCATGCGGGGAGGAAGCTAATTGCTTGAAAAAACAGCCAAGGCTGGCCAAGCAGTCCATCCCTAAACGGACCGAGAGTGCCCAATCGGTCAGAGTACGGCCAGGGCATCCCCTCTGCAGGCCGCCCTGCGCGGGAGATGGCGGCTTCACATCCCTGCCTGCTCCCGGGGCGAGCGGGCTCGAAGGGAGTGTAAGAAGGTGAATATCTGACTATGGTTACCCCCAACTTTTTGCCTAGTGTCTAGCTGGTTTTTCGACTTAGTTGGCCTGAGATCCTGCCATTCAATTGGTAAGGATCACCTTATTGGACCCTGTACATTGTACCCTAGGTACCCAGGGCATAGGTGTACCCTAGGCCTCCCAGGGGCTGCAGCATGTATTATGCCACCCCTGGTCTGGCCTTCTAATCAGACACAACTGGCTGATCACTCAGCTGGGGCAAGGTCGTGTAATCACCCCTTGCTTAGATATAGTATGCCTATATCTACCCTTATATATAGACACATGTGTACCTATCAGTCACTCCTATGGCAGGCCTTACCAATCCTGGAGGCAGAGTGCTTGGTAACATGTGAGATGGTGCTCTAGCATGAGCTGAGCCTGTCTGCAGCTTTCGGAACCATGTCCTTATAGCTGTTCTATGATATAGCCTACCATATACTCTTAAAGTGCCTTATAATCTTAAACGGTTGTGGTAACTATGGTTTGGCTGTATCAAAACATGTCGTGTAAGGTGTCTAACACTTTGGAATAATAACCCCATACCATTTCTGGAGATGAGGATATTATTCCTCCCTTCTAGAGGGAGAGACATGTTAAAATCCTACTTTGCTGTTTAACTCTAACCAAAGCCTCAGCATCACAAAATGGATGCTGCTGCCACAGACACGAGTCTGACCTCCTGCTGCTGGGAGTGATCCCGGCCAGGGAGGCTTGGACAATAGGTTTCCTGCTTGGGGAGGTGCTAGCACCTCCCCAGACAGACTTTAGTGTATTGAGGCAGGGAGGGCTGAAAGGAATGAGACATGCCTGGGGCACACAAGGTGTCCCATGCATAGTCCAGTTCAAACCGGTGCTGGGGCACTCCAGCCCCAGTCCTGGCGCGAAACTGGACAAAGGGAAGGGGGTGTAACCACCCCCCTCCCAGGTCCCACCCATAAGGCGTGACCTAGCAGGTAACCCAGCCCCCCAGATTAGTATAAGAGTGGTAGCTGGGCCCCAGGAGATTAGATTATCCTGAACCTGCAACTTGAACAGAAACTCTGGACCTTCGACATTCGACGAAAGAAGAAGACTGAAGAATCTCCCTTGTGGCCAAGGAGTGGCTACCCTGTGCAAACAGGCACCATCAAGAGACTACCCTTTGCTTTGCTGAAGTTCTACGAGGGACCGACTGCAGAGCCCGACCAGAGCCTTGACTTCCAGACTTCTCTGACTCTGATCCACATCCACAGCCGAGCTGAGATCCGTGGAGGCGACGAGAGACGTGGGACCGGCTACCTGGGAAAAGTGGCTAGTATCTTCCAGCGCAGCTTCTGAGGCACCCTCGAAGTTGTGCACCGGGGATTGAGAAGCCCCAACCCCAAGCACCATCTGCACCAAAGATCAGCCCCCCACACTCCACGAGTCCTGCGTGGGGCCCTTCTGCATTTTCCTGCTTGCCGCATCTGTCCGGTTGCTTGCCCGTTGGCTAGTGGCCTTTGTGACGACGCATCCAGAAATCTTCACCGCTGGTTTGGCTCCTCCAGACTGGCTCCCACTTCCTTGCAAGAGAGAAGCACCCCAGACCTTCCTGGTCTGCACCAGAAGCAAGTCCTCCGTTCTTCGTGGGTTCCGCTTGCCAAGGCTTGGTGAGTCCTAGTCCAACTTCGACACCGCCGACAGGAAGAGCCTTCGTGGGACAGCTCGCCTCCTGGTCCTGGTCGTCCTCGACGTTCCCTGGTCCTCGTGGCTGCAACGACAAGCTTCACCTTCACCTGCAATCTTCACGACATCGCCTGGTTCCTTCCTGGTTCCACGTGGTCACTGGCTAGTGACCTTGACTCTGTCCCTTCTGCTTGCAGGTCTCCTTTCTTCTTGATCCCAGCCTTGGGATCCACCGGACACTCTTCACTGACTGCCTGTCAGCAACTTTCGTTCAGGCATCCATAGAAGTCCACGACGAAACCCGACGCAAGTTCACACCTATGCACCCGCAGCCTGTGGGCTAGGTAACTTGGGTACTTCGGTGCTCACAAGGGTAGTGACTATCCTAGGGTCTAGTTTCCGAGTCTCGACTCTCTAGCTGCTTTAGAAGTGTCCTTAAACTGTTAATTGCTAACAACTACTATTTCTATCGACTCTTACGCATTACGCGTGAGTGTTTCCACTCTGCACCTGAATCCCGTGGGCCTCCCACTTCCTAACTGTTGCTAGTGTAGTGTAGCCCCAGCGATTCCCTAGGCCTAGGCCTATCCTATTTCCGTGACAGTGGTCCTTATACCACTTACTTAGTATATGGTTTGCGTGGCCCCTAGGGCCTAACTGTATTACTTACCTGTGTGACTTAATGTATGCTTAAATAAGACTGTTGTACTTACCTCTAATCTCATAAAGAGTGCTGAGGGTTTGACTAGAATAAATACACGTTATTTTATATATATATATATCTGTTGTGGTGTCCTTTCATTTGGTATTCAAGGGATTATATATGGTATCACAGCTGGCTTCACATTCCATTCAGAGTTAGCCTAAGACTGCTCTTGTTCATGCTACCACTAGGATAGCTGGTCTATAAGGTTGACTTTACAACCAATCACCATAAGGGTATTTGGACTGATATAAGGTGTACACTAGAACTAGTGACATCATACATCAGGCCAACTTCTCACAGGGAGGGCCCATCGACAGGGGCCGGGAGGCAGGCGTGCACCCGGGTCCCCAGGGGCACCCGGCGGGCAGGCCCCGGGCACTGCCTTCCCCGTCTCGCGGTCGCCGGACCGCACGGAGGTCTGACCCAGCAAACCCGGAGAAAAAAGGGGCTGAGAGGCAGGGGCATACCCGGGCCCCTCGGGGGCCCCGGGTCTCCCTTTCCCTGATTCAGAATCGACAAACCTCACTTTGGTCTGACTGACCCTCTCCCTAGTAATCCGGAGGAAAATGACCCTTCTTTCTTGTAATCCGTGCGCACGAGGTGACAGAGGGGACCCTAGGCGCGAATGTACCCAACCTCTCTGGAGCCCTCGCTGGGATCCGGGAGGCAAATGGACCCTCATTGAGACTTCCAGGCAAGCTCGGCCATCTGGTTGCCCCATAGGAAAGCATTGTGCGCGACCAGATGGCTGAGGGGAAAGGAGCGACCAGATGGCCGAAGGGACTTGCGCGACCAGATGGCCGAGGGGACAGGCGCAACCAGATGGCCGAGGGGAAAGGGGAAAGGGAAGGGGAAGCCTCCCCGGGCCCTCCGGACCCCGCCCCGGGCCCCCTGCCACGCGGCAGGACCCAGGACAGAGCCCGGGGTGGGGGGGCCACCCTCCCCAGGGCCCCCTGGGTCCGGACGGAACTCCTGAACCCAGACGAGCGAGGGGAGGCTCCCCAGACACAACGGAACCCTGTCCCAGGCCTTTGGGAGTGCCGCAGGCCGGGGGACAGGGCTGGAGACCCTGACCCGAGGCCTGGCCGCTCCCCTGGACCCAGCCGGGGCCCGCAGGCGCAGGGGAAGCATCCCCGGGCCTTCCGGACCCCACCCCGGGGCTCGGTCGGTCACCTGGACCCAGCCAGGGCCCCAAGGTCCGCAGGCGCAGGGGAAGCCTCCCCGGGCCCTCCGGTCCCTGTCCCGGACACCCTGCCACGTAGCAGGACCCAGGACGGAGCCCGGGGCGGGGAGGCCGCCCTCCCCGGGACCCTCAGGGGCCCGGCCGGAGCTCCTGAACCCAGCCGAGCGAGGGGAGGCTCCCTGGCCACAACGGAACCTTGTCCCGGGCCTTTGGGAGTGCCGCAGACCGGGGGAAGGGGCCCGGAGCCCCTGACCCGGGGCCCGGCAAGGCTCCTGGACCCAGCCGGGGCCCCCAGGACCGCAGGCGCAGGGGAAGCCTCCCCGGGCCCTCAGGACCCCGCCCCGGGCACCCTGCCACGTGGCAGGACCCAGGACAGAGCCCGGGGCGGGGAGGCCACCCTCCCCAGGGCCCCCTGGGTCCGGACGGAACTCCTGAACCCAGACGAGCGAGTGGAGGCTCCCTGGACACAACGGAACCCCGTCCTGGGCCTTGGGAGTGCCGCAGGCCGTGGGACGGGGCCCGGGGCCGGAGACCTTGACCCGGGGCCTGGCCGGGCCCCTGGACCCAGCCGGGGCCCGCAGGCGCAGGGGAAGCATCCCCGGGCCTTCCGGACCCCACCCCGGGGCTCGGTCGGGCACCTGGACCCAGCCGGGGCCCCCAGGTCCGCAGGCGCAGGGGAAGCCTCCCCGGGCCCTCCGGTCCCTGTCCCGGTCACCCTGCCACGTAGCAGGACCCAGGACGGAGCCCGGAACGGGGAGGCCGCCCTCCCCGGGGCCCTCAGGGGCCCGGCCGGAGCTCCTGAACCCAGCCGAGCGAGGGGAGGCTCCCTGGCCACAACAGAACCCTGTCCCGGGCCTTTGGGAGTGCCACAGGCCGGGGAACGGGGCCCGGAGCCCCTGACCCGGGGCCCGGCCAGGCCCCTGGACCCAGCCGGGGCTCCCAGGACCACAGGCGCAGGGGAAGCCTCCCCGGACCCTCCGGACCCCTTGTCCCGGGCACCCTGCCACGCGGCAGGCCCCGGGACAGAACCAGGGCAGCATCCGGGCCCGTCCAGCTGCCGGCTGAGGACCGAGAGGGGTCCCAGAGTACCCTGTCCCTAGTAATCCGGAGGAAGGCTACCCCCCTTTCTTGAAACCTGCGCGCTCCGAGTGACGGAGGGGACCCTTGGGGCGAACACGCCTGGCCTCCTGGAGCCCTGGTTGGGATACGGGAGGCGATTGGACCCTCATCGGGACTTCCAGGCCAGCCCAGCCCAGCCATCTGGCCCCCCTTATAGGAAAGCATTGCGTGCGACCAGATGGCCGAGGGGAAAGGAGCGACCAGATGGGAAAGTGCTAGAGGTTCTCTAGAGTCATTAGGGAGTGACTCCAAAAGTAGTGGGTCAGGTATCTTCCAGCCCAGCGTGGTGGAAGAGGCTCAGTGTAGCCCAGCTAGGTTCCAGGATAGCGAGGAGGGTGTAGGGGCTTACGGCCTGGCTCAGTGGAGCGGGAGTAAGTGGGTGACCGAGGGTCCCCAGACGTACGAAACCCTGCCTCAGGACTTGGATGGTTTCATGAAGGAACACCAAGTTGGGGACCTAGGCTGTCCTGTTAGCTCATTTGAGGAAGATCTCCTAGTGAGTAGAGGACCTGGAGCGCCTATAAACAGAGCTCCTGTGGTTCTAGAGTCTGGCAGTACAGCTCCGCTAGGGAGGGTACAGGAGTCCAGCATGAGGAGTGATTGGGGGATGAGTTCCCCAGGGGAAGAGCCAGTGGGTCAGGGACTACCCAGTTGGGCTAGGATCCCGTGTAGTGACCATGGTGACACCACTTCTGTTCTGGGGGGTCTCTGCGCCCTGTCAGGTGGACAGGGGACAGGAGATCCACGCCAGGCAGACAGTCACATGACATATGTGTCGTTTGTTAGCCTCAGGGGGATGGAGTGTAAATCCCCAGAAGTCCTGGAGTGCCAGGCGATTATTCCACCAAAGCTTCTAGGCCGGAGGTTGGAAGGCCAGATTCAGGATCAGCCTGACCTGAAGGGTAGGACGACTGTAACCAGTGTCCTGACCAGTTCTTCTTCCAGAGGTACCGCCCCAGTTGGTAGGGAGCAGGGCTCTGGAAGGGGGTGCAGAGGGTGGGAGAGCCCACCTCTGACCCCGGTGCAACCTGAGGGGTTAAACCCTGGGTTGGAATGGCGTTCTAGGTGTACCCCTCGCCAGAGGAGGAGGAACCCTAGGAGAAGAAGTAGGGGGAGGAGAGCCTTCCCTGAGACTCCTGGTCCACCTGAGGGTGCAGACCCTAGGCTGGAGAACCAGTGGCAGTCTAGTCCTGTCTTGCAGACAGGGAGAGTAGAGAATGGCCGCTATGTGCCAGGGGTTACTACCCCCCACTCTGTGGTTAGGCAAGGACCGGTGGCACCTGGGTGGCCTAGGGCCTGGTCTTGGCCACGGACAGCTTGGGAGTACCAGTGGGGTAGCGCAGTCGGTCCGGACAGTGGTTTTAGAAGGAATTCTATGGGTTCACCGTGGCGTAGAACCGGAGGGTGTCCCTGCAGTTGCGGGCCCGCGTCCGTGTTCTATCACCCCAAGCAGGGAAGTCCATCACGGTGGTGATTGGTCTGCCCTGCGTTTTGGCTGGAAGGGGGTTGTGTTGGACTTGGCCCTTCTGGCAGGTTCACCCCTGAACTTTTTGCTTTTACTGGTGACCTGGTGGTAGTGATTTTTGGTTTCTGCGCACTTTCCCTGTGTCCCAGAGTAAAGTGCGTGCTCACTCTGAGTGCATGCGGTGAGATAGGCCTGCCCTCCCATAGGAATGCACTGTGGTGCGACTGATGACCCTAGCCCTGCCAGTGAATAGAGTGAGGGGCTGAGCACATCAAGGGTGCTCCCCAACCAGCTGCGACTGGTTTTCCCCCTCACCCTGAACCAAGAACAAAGGGGTTTACAGTATAAGAAGCGGCTGTGTCCCCTTACAATTGGTTTTCTTCCAGGATCCTATCTGAGGGGGGCTGCTGCTGGACCAAAGGACCGCCACTTGGACTACCTCCCTGCCTGGAGGCCCAGTGAGCTGGCTCTGGGTCCAGCCTTGTCCCCCCACCCCTGCCTTGCTGTATGCAGGGGAGAACTTTGCTGGACTTTGTTGTTATCCTTCTTAAAGCGCTGGGAGCGCTTTATTTGAATCCCTAAGCGCCTGGAAGCGCTTTTATTTGTCCTAGCGCTAGGAGCGCTTTATTGCTGCAAGCCGGTGCCCACCCGGCATTTGCCCCGTTCTGGACTAATCCTGAAGTCCCCTGGCAGGTGCCCACCCTGCCAGGGACATTGCCGCCATATCGAGTGCCCACCTCGATTTATAGTATTTTACACGAGCCGGTGCCCACCCGGTGTCTACTCCGCTTTATTGGGAAGTTACGATCCCTAGCGTGAGCCCACCCCACCAGGGACTTTGCCGCTTTCATTTTTGATCCAAGTACGGGTGCCCACCCCGTATCGCCACCGTCATCGGGAACTCGGGGCCGCCGCGCTGCCTGCGGCGACCCGGAAGCAAAGGGGAGTCACGCCTGGTAGTGGGCGGAACCTTGAAGCCGCGCCCTGTTGGACGGAAGCGGACGGGAGCCTACCCCACGCTTCCCTGAGGAGAGAAGAGGAGGCAAGCCTGCGAGCAGCAGCGGCGCTGCTGCCCGGCCGGAGTGCTGCCGGTCCCGTGGAGCAGACGGCGGAGGGCGGAGACGACGCGGGAGTCCCCGGAGAGCAGCCCGGTAAGTACAAAGGGCTGGGGGACTCCGCGCATGTGCTAATGGTGCCGGTATCTGTCCTTTAGCCCCGAGAAGGCTCCAACAAGGCGCAGTGTGGGAAGAGCCTAGAGGGCTCCAGAGTACACTGCATTGTGTGCGGTTAGAGCGCTAGTGCGCTCCAGCATAGGGGGACATTCGGTGCCTTGGTGAACAGAGCGGCCCCGGAAGGCAGTGGGCCGCTCCAACGTTGTCCCAGGCTGGGCATTACGTATTTTAGAGTGCTGGTGCGCTCCACCATTGGGGGCAGTGTTCCAGAGCCCAGAGTGAGGCTCCACCGACTGGGCAAATTGGCGTTCAGAGCCAGAGAGGCTCCAACGGGGGCATCTCTGTGGTGTTGACCCTGTGAGGCTCCAACGGGGGCATTTCTTTGTTGTTTAGAGCCCAGAGGGGCTCAGGGGGCCATGAGTGTGGAGTATTTAGAGCCCGGGAAGGCTCCAACGTTGGCCCCAACATCATTGTTCCCAGCTGCCCAGCACTTCATGGGCAGCTGCTCCGTTTAGGCCCCTGACATTGACATAGGGCGTCCTAGCCCCCCCTACAAGGCCAGTTGGCCTAGGGACTGCCACAAGTGGTGGCTAATGTGAGTTTTGCGCTATTGTTCCTAACCTGCACCTCTGAATGTTTTTATGCGTCATGTGCCTTGTGTTTACACCTCTGAATGTGATGCATCATGTGTAATGTGCGTTTACCCCTACAGGTGTTGTGATACTTAGGTGGTTGTTTTTCTCCTAGTACAGGTGGTGCTAATGAGGTCCTGGTTCCCTGCGCAATATTTTCCTAACGTGGTTAGGGTTGCGTAGGTGGTACTTACCTGTTACCAGTAGTTACTGGTTGTGTGCTACATGAGTTATTTTGTGCTACAGTAATTTTCTATCCTATGTTCTAAGTGCTAAGTTCTAAAAGTGCTAATTCCTGACAGTGGTCCATGTGGCCCTGTCCCCTGTACATATAATCCCTTGTAAATTCTGCCCGTGCCTGTTGGCACATTGTAAAGTGTATGTTTTTATCTAATGTGTTTTGGTATAATACAAAGGCTATTTTTATATAATACCTTGTGTGGAGTTTCCTTTGTGGTGGGCCTTGGGTGTTGTTGCTGGGTGCGCACGCAAATGCTTTACACATTGCCTCCGGGATAAGCCTGACTGCTCGTGCCAAGCTACCAAGGGGGTGAGCAGGGGTTATCTTTGGCGTGTAACTCCCCAGCCCTGACTAGAGTAGTGGTTTCTGCCTGGCTTTGGCGCAAGCCCTAACCAACCAGAAATCCCATTTCTAACAGCCGGCAACTGAAAGGACTCCTGTCTGCCCGCCCAGAGCCGGGCCATAGCGGTAGGGCTCTCGCCTGATCCAAGGGCTCGGTGGGCTCTGCTTCCCGGGGGGGACTCGGGGACAGCGGCTGGGCCTCAGGCACGGGGAGGACCGACAGAGCTCTTGGGCCCAGGCGCCCCGGGGGGAGGACTGCCCGGGACCCGTGGAGCCCATCCCTGGGCACTTTGCCACACCGCGGGCCGGAGGAGGGAAGCCCCGGACGCCTGGGAGGATGTTGCCCGGGCGTAGCCCATCTGGTCCCCGGCAAAGAACCGCCAGCCCCGGAGGGGTCTTCAGGCACACCCTGCCCCTACTAATCCGGAGGAAGCCTACCCCCCTTTCTTGTAACCCGGGCGCTCCGAGTGACGGAGGGGACCCTAGGCACGGACGCGCCCGGCCTCCTGGAGCCCTGGCTGGGATCCGGGAGGCGAATGGACCCTCATCGGGACTACCAGACCGGCCCGGCCATCTGGTCGCCCCATTGGAAAGCATTGCGCGCGACCAGATGGCCGAGGGGAAAGGAGCGACCAGATGGCCGGCAACTGAAAGGACTCCCGTCTGCCCACCCAGAGCCGGGCCATAGCGGTAGGGCTCCGCCTGATCCAAGGGCTCGGTGGGCTCTGCTTCCCGGGGGGGCCTCAGGCACGGGGAGGACCGACGGAGCTCTCGGGCCCGGGCGCCCCGGGGGAGGACTGCTCGGGACCCGTGGAGCCAGTCCCTGGGCACTTTGCCACGCCGCGGGCCGGAGGAGGGAGCCCCGGACGCCTGGGAGGATGTTGCCCGGGCATAGCCCATCTGGTCTCCGGCAAAGAACCACCAGCCCCGGAGGGGTGTTCCGGCATACCCTGCCCCTAATAATCCGGAGGAAGGCTACCCACTTTTCTTGTAACCCTCGCGCTCCGAGTGATGGAGGGGATCCTAGGCGCGGATGCGCCTGACCTCCTGGAGCCCTGACTGGGATCCGGGAGTCAAATGAGCCCTCATCAGGACTTCCAGGCTGGCCTGGCCATCTGGTCGCCCCATTGGAAAGCATTGCGCGTGACCAGATGGCCGAGGGGAAAGGAGCGACCAGATGGCGGGACTGAAAGGACTCCCATCTGTCCAACCCCGAGCCTTCGCGCTAGGGTTCCCGCCTGCCCACGCAGGGCTCCGGGGCTGCAGGGCTCCGGGGCTGCAGGGCTCCGGGGCTGCAGGGCTCCGGGGCTGCAGGGCTCCGGGGCTGCAGGGCTCCGGGGCTGCAGGGCTCCGGGCCTGCAGGGCTCCAGGGCTGCAGGGCTTCGGGGCTGCAGGGCTCCAGGGCTTCGGGGCTGCAGGGCTCCGGGGCTCCGGGCTGAAGGGCTCCAGGGCTTCAGGGTTTTGGGGGGGCTCGTAGACCCCACACTGGGCCTCAGGCATGGGAGGCCCGGCCGAGCGCCCGGACGCCCGGGGGACCCATGGAGCCCGTCCTGGGCACTTTGCCTCGCCGGGGGCTGGAGGAGGGAGCACCGGACGCCCGGGGGAAGTGTCGTCCGGGCTTGGCCCATCTGGTCCCCGCCTGAGAACCGCCAGCCCCGGAGGGGTGTTCCAGCATACCCTGCCCCTACTAATCCGGAGGAAGGCTACCCACCTTTCTTGTAACTCTAGCGCTCCGAGTGACGGAGGGGAACCTAGGTGCGGATGCGCCCGACCTCCTGGAGCCCTGACTGGGATCCGGGAGTCAAATGAGCCCTCATCGGGACTTCCAGGCTGGCCCGGCCATCTGGTCGCCCCATTGGAAAGCATTGCGTGTGACCAGATGGCCGAGGGGAAAGGAGCGCCAGATGGCCGGGACTGAAAGGACTCCCATCTGTCCAACCCCGAGCCTTCGCGCTAGGGTTACCGCCTGCCCATGCAGGGCTCCATGGCTCCAGGGCTCCATGGCTCCATGGCTCCAGGGCTCCGGGGCTCCAGGGCTCCGGGGCTCCAGGGCTCCGGGGCTGCAGGGCTCCGGGGCTGCAGGGCTCCGGGGCTGCAGGGCTCCGGGGCTGCAGGGCTCCGGGGCTGCAGGGCTCCGGGGCTGCAGGGCTCCGGGGCTGCAGGGCTCCGGGGCTGCAGGGCTCCGGGGCTGCAGGGCTCCGGGCCTGCAGGGCTCCGGGCCTGCAGGGCTCCGGGCCTGCACGGCTCCGGGGCTGCAGGGCTCCGGGGCTGCAGGGCTCCGGGGCTGCAGGGCTTGGGGCTGCAGGGCTCCGGGGCTCCAGGGCTCCAGGGCTTTGGGGCTGTAGGGCTCGGGGGGGATTCGAAGACCCCCAGGCTGGGCCTCAGGCATGGAGGCCCAGCGGAGCTCCCGGGGCCCGGATGCCCGGGGGACCCATGGAGCCCGTCCCGGGCACTTTGCCTCGCTGCGGGCTGGAGGAGGGAGCACCGCACGCCCCGGGGAAGTGTCGTCCAGGTTTGGCCCATCTGGTCCCCGCCTGAGAACTGCCATCCCCAGGAGGGGTGTCCCGGCATACCCTGCCCCTAGTAATTCGGAGGAAGGCTACCCCCCTTTCTGGTAAACCGTGAGCCCTGAGTGAGGGAGGGGACCCTAGGCCTGGGCGCACCCGATTTCTTGGAGCCCTTCATGGGATCGGGAAGGCGAATGAGCCCCCATCGGGACTTCCAGGGCAGCCCGGCCATCTGGTCACCCCATTGGAAAGCATTGCGTGCGACCAGATGGCTGAGGGAAAGGTGCGACCAGATGGCCAGGACCGAAAGGACTCCCATCTGCCCGTGCCGAGTCATAGCGGTAGGACTCCCACCTGCCCTTGCAGGGCTCTGGAGCTCTGCACCAGGGACCCTTGTCCCAGGCAGATGGACACTTGGCAGGCCACAGGACGCAAGCTCCCAGGCCCTGACCGAAACTCAGGAGGCCCGGGGCCGATCTCTGCTTCTCAACGCAGCCAGCCCGGGGAGATCGGGGAGCCTGCCCAAGCACGAGGGACCCCAGTCCCGGGCACACGGTCCATCAGGTTGTGCGCTCGTTTTCCACAATTTGTTTCAGAATAGTGCAAAGTTGCGCTAGGTAAAGTCAGCCCAGCCCTACTCAGGATGTGCTCTCGTTTTCAACAATTTTTTTCAAAATTCTGCGTAGTGGCGCTACGCAAAGTCCGCCCAGCCCTAACCAAACTCCTACTACGCAGTGGAAAGGACTTAGCCAGCCACGCACCCACCTGGCCCGGTCCCTGCTTCTGATCACAGCCAGGTCTGGGGAGCCTCCCTTGGCCCAATAGACCCCGTCACGGGCACCCGGACCATCACCAGGCCGCCGCAGGACGGGTTCTCACGAACCACATGGTTGTATAGGGGTGGGCAGAAAACTACGCTCCGTCAGCGTAGCAGATAAAGCCAGCCACTCCTGCACACCGGCCCGGTCCCTGCTTCTGATAGCAGCCAGGCCGGAGAGAGCCTCCCTGGGCCCCGGTGGACCCCTGTCTCCAGCCCCCAGACCCTCGGCTGTCTTGCAGGACGGGGGGATCACGCACCCCGGAGCCCGCCGGACGGAGCACAAGCCCCGGACCCGGGCCCAGCTTCCGAACCCTAGCCAGGCCAGGGCGAACCTCCCCGGGCCACGGTGGACACCCTTCCCCAGCGCATGGACCCTCTGCTGGCTTGCAGGACGGGGGGCTCCCGCACCCTTGGACACTGGGACGGAGCACAAGCCCCTGGTCCGGGTCAAGCTTCCGAACCCTAGCCAGGCTGGGCAGAGCTTGCAGGACGGGGGGCTCCCGCACAAGCCCCAGGCCCGGTCCCAGCTTCTAAAACCTAGCCAGGCCAGGGAGA
>NC_140579.1:1107110467-1107145467 GCF_964204655.1 Triturus cristatus
TTCCCCTGATTCAGAATCGCCAAGCCTCACTTTGGTCTGACTGACCCTCTCCCTAGTAATCCGGAGGAAAATTACCCCCCTTTCTTGTAATCCGTGCGCACGAGGTGACAGAGGGGACCCTAGGCGCGAATGTACCCGACCTCCTGGAGCCCTCGATGGGATCCGGGAGGTAAATGGACCCTCATCGAGACTTCCAGGCAAGCTCGGCCATCTGGTAGCCCCATAGGAAAGCATTGTGCGCGACCAGATGGCCGAGGGCAAAGGAGCGACCAGAGGGCCGAAGGGACTTGCGCGACCAGATGGCCGAGGGGACAGGCGCAACCAGATGGCCGAGGGGAAAGGGGAAAGGGAAGGGGAAGCCTCCCCTGGCCCTCCGGAACGCGCCCAGGCACCCTGCCACGCGGCAGGACCCAGGACGGAGCCTGGTGTGGGGGGGTCCGCCCCCAGGGGCCCGGCCGGAGCTCCTGAACCCAGACGAGCGAGGGGAGGCTCCCCGGACACAACGGAACCCTGTCCCGGGCCTTTGGGAGTGCTGCAGGCCAGGGGACAGGGCCTGGGGCCGGAGACCCCGACCCGGGGCCCGGCCGGGCCCCTGGACCCATCCGGGGCCCGCAGGCGCAGGGGAAGCCTCCCTGAGCCCTCTGGACCCCGCCCCGGGCATCCTGCCACACGGCAGGACCCAGGACGGAGCCCGGGGCGGGGAGGCCGCCCTCCCCGGGGCCCCTGGCGCCCGGACAGAACTCCTGAACCCAGAAGAGCGAGGGGAGGCTCCCCGGACACAACGGAATCCCGTCCCGGGCCATTGGGAGTGCCGCAGGCCGGGGGACGGGGCCCGGGGCTAGAGACCCCGACCCAGGGCCCGGCCGGGCCCTTGGACCAAGCCAAATCCCACAGGCACGCAGGCACAGGGGAAGCATCCCCGGGCCCTCCGGACCCCGCCCCGGGCACCCTGCCCCCAGGGGCCCGGACGGAGCTCCTGAACCCAGACAAGAGAGGGGAGGCTCCGCGGACTCAACGGAACCCCGTCCCGGGCCTTTGGCAGTGCCGGGGGACGGGGCCCGGGGCCGGAGACCCTGACCCAGGGCCCGGCCGGGCCACTGTACCCAGCTGGGGCCTGCAGGCGCAGGGGAAGCATCCCGGGGCCCGGTCGGGCCCCTGGACCCAGCCGGGGCCCCAGGTCCGCAGGCGCTGGGGAAGCCTCCCCAGGCCCTCCGGACCCCATCCCGGGCACCCTGCCATGCAGCAGGACCCAGGACGGAGCCCGGGGCGGGGAGGCCGCCCTCCCCGGGGCCCTCAGGGGCCCGGCCGGAGCTCCTGAACCCAGCCGAGCGAGGGGAGGTTCCCTGGCCACAACGGAACCCTGTCCCGGGCCTTTGGGAGTGTCGCAGGCTGGGGGACGGGGCCTGGGGCCCGGAGCCCCTGACACGGGGCCCGGCCGGGCCCCTGGACCAAGCCGGGGCTCCCAGGACCACAGGCGCAGGGGAAGCCTCCCCGGACCCTCCGGACCCCTTGTCCCGGGCACCGTGCCACGCGGCAGGCCCCGGGCAGAACCAAGGCAGCATCCGGGCCCGTCCAGCTGCCGGCTGAGGACCGAGAGGGGTCCCAGAGTACCCTGTCCCTAGTAATCCGGAGGAAGGCTACCCCCCTTTCTTGAAACCTGCGCGCTACGAGTGACGGAGGGGACCCTTGGGGCGAACGCGCCCACCCTGCTGGAGACCTGGTTGGGATACGGGAGGCGAATGGACCCTCATCGGGACTTCCAGGCCAGCCCAGCCATCTGGCCCCCCTTATAGGAAAGCATTGCGCGTGACCAGATGGCTGAGGGGAAAGGAGCGATCAGATGGCCGGCAACTGAAAGGACTCCTGTCTGCACGCCCAGAGCCGGGCCATAGCGGTAGGGCTCCCGCCTGATCCAAGGGCTCGGTGGGCTCTGCTTCCCGGGGGGGACTCGGGGACAGCGGCTGGGCCTCAGGCACGGGGAGGACCGACTGAGCTCTTGGGCCCGGGCGCCCCGGGGGGAGCACTGCCCGGGACCCGTGGAGCCCATCCCTGGGCACTTTGCCACGCCGCGGGCAGGAGGAGGGAAGCCCCGGACGCCTGGGAGGATGTTGCCCGGGCGTAGCCCATCTGGTCCCCGGCAAGGAACCGCCAGCCCTGGAGGCGTCTTCAGGCACACCCTGCCATTACTAATCCGGAGGAAGCCTACCCCCCTTTCTTGTAACCCTCACGCTCGGAGTGACGGAGGGGACCCTAGGCGCGGACGCGCCCGGCCTCCTGAAGCCCTGGCTGGGATCCGGGAGACGAATGGACCCTCATCGGGACTACCAGGCCGGCCCGGCCATCTGGTCGTCCCATTGGAAAGCATTGCGTGCGACCAGATGGCCGAGGGGAAAGAAGCGACCAGATGGCCGGCAACTGAAAGGACTCCCGTCTGCCCGCCCAGAGCCGGGCCATAGCAGTAGGGGTCCCGCCTGATCCAAGGGCTCGGTGAGCTCTGCTTCCCGGGGGGGGGCTCGGTGACAGCGGCTGGGCCTCAGGCACGGGGAGGACCGACGGAGCTCTCGGGCCCGGGCGCCCCGGGGGGAGGACTGCGCGGGACCCGTGGAGCCCGTCCCTTGGCACTTTGCCACGCCGCGGGCCGGAGGAGGGAGCCCCGGACGCCTGGGAGGATGTTGCCCGGGCATAGCCCATCTGGTCCCCGGCAAAGAACCACCAGCCCCGGAGGGGTGTTCCAGCATACCCTGCCCCTAATAATCCGGAGGAAGGCTACCCACCTTTCTTGTAACCCTCGCGCTCCGAGTGACGGAGGGGATCCTAGGCGCGGATGCGCCCGACCTCCTGGAGCCCTGACTGGGATCCGGGAGTCAAATGAGCCCTCATCGGGACTTCCAGGCTGGCCCGGCCATCTGGTCCCCCCATTGAAAAGCATTGCGCGTGACCAGATGGCCGAGGGGAAAGGAGCGACCAGATGGCCGGGACTGAAAGGACTCCCATCTGTCCAACTCCGAGCCTTCGCGCTAGGGTTCCCGCCTTCCCACGCAGGGCTCCGGGGCTGCAGGGCTCCGGGGCTGCAGGGCTCCGGGGCTGCAGGGCTCCGGGGCTGCAGGGCTCCGGGGCTGCAGGGCTCCGGGGCTGCAGGGCTCCGGGGCTGCAGGGCTCCGGGGCTGCAGGGCTCCGGGGCTGCAGGGCTCCGGGCCTGCAGGGCTCCGGGGCTGCAGGGCTCCAGGGCTGCAGGGCTCCGGGGCTGCAGGGCTGCAGGGGTGCAGGGCTCCAGGGCTCCGGGGCTGCAGGGCTCCGGGGCTCCGGGTTGAAGGGCTGCAGGGCTTTGGGGCTGCAGGCCTCGGGGGGGCTCGTAGACCCCACGCTGGGCCTCAGGCATGGGAAGCCCGGAGGAGCTCCCGGGGCCCGGACGCCCGGGGGACCCATGGAGCCCATCCTGGGCACTTTGCCTCGCCGCGGGCTGGAGGAGGGAGCACCGGACGCCCCGGGGAAGTGTCGTCCGGGCTTGTCCCATCTGGTCCCCGCCTGAGAACCGCCAGCCCGGGAGGGGTGTTCCGGCATACCCTGCCCCTACTAATCCGGAGGAAGGCTACCCACCTTTCTTGTAACCCTCGTGCTCCGAGTGATGGAGGGGATCCTAGGCGCGGATGCGCCCGACCTCCTGGAGCCCTGACTGGGATCCGGGAGTCAAATGAGCCCTCATCGGGACTTCCAGGCTGGCCCGGCCATCTGGTCGCCCCATTGGAAAGTATTGTGTGCGACCAGATGGCCGAGGGGAAAGGAGCGACCAGATGGCCAGGACTGAAAGGACTCCCATCTGTCCAACCCCGAGTCTTCGCGCTAGGGTTCCCGCCTGCCCATGCAGGGCTCCGTGGCTGCAGGGCTCCGTGGCTGCAGGGCTCCGTGGCTGCAGGGCTCCGGGGCTGCAGGGCTCCGGGGCTGCAGGGCTCCGGGGCTGCAGGGCTCCGGGGCTGCAGGGCTCCGGGGCTGCAGGGCTCCGGGGCTGCAGGGCTCCGGGGCTGCAGGGCTCTAGGGCTACAGGGCTCCGGGGCTGCAGGGCTCCGGGGCTGCAGGGCTCCGGGGCTGCGGGGCTCCGGGGCTGCGGGGCTCCGGGGCTGCAGGGCTCCGGGCTTGCAGGGCTCCGGGCCTGCAGGGCTCCAGGGCTCCGGGCTGAAGGTCTCCAGGGCTGCAGGGCTTTGGGACTGCAGGGCTCGGGGGGGGATTAGTAGACCCCCATGCAGGGCCTCAGGCATGGGAGGCCCAGCGGAGCTCCCGGGGCCCGGACGCCTGGGGGACCCATGGAGCCCGTCCCGGGCACTTTGCCTCACCGCGGGCTGGAGGAGGGAGCACCGCACGCCCCGGGGAAGTGTCGTCCAGGCTTGGCCCATCTGGTCCCCGTCTGAGAACTGCCATCCCCAGGGGGGGTGTTCCGGCATACCCTGCCCCTAGTAATCCGGAGGAAGGCTACCCCCCTTTCTGGTAAACCGTGAGCACTGAGTGAGGGAGGGGACCCTAGGCCTGGGCGCACCTGACTTCTTGGAGCCCTTCCTGGGATCGAGAAAGGCGAATGAGCCCCCATCGGGACTTCCAGGGCAGCCCGGCCATCTGGTAACCCCATTGGAAAGCATTGCGTGCGACCAGATGGCTGAGGGAAAGGTGCGACCAGATGGCCGGGACCAAAAGGACTCCCATCTGCCCGTGCCGAGTCATAGCGGTAGGGCTCCCACCTGCCCTTGCAGGGCTCTGGAGCTCTGCACCAGGGACCCTTGTCCCGGGCAGATGGACACTTGGCAGGCCGCAGGACGCGAGCTCCCAGGCCCTGACCGAAACTCAGGAGGCCCGGGGCCGATCTCTGCTTCTCAACGCAGCCAGCCCGGTGTTAGAAATGGAGATTTCTGGTTGGCTAGGGCTTGCGCCAAAGCCAGGCAGAAACCACCACTCTAGTCAGGGCTGGGGAGTTACACGCCAAAGATAACCCCTGCTCACCCCCTTGGTAGCTTGGCACGAGCAGTCAGGCTTATCCCGGAGGCGATGTGTAAAGCATTTGCGCGCGCACCCAGCAACAACACCCAAGGCCCACCACAAAGGAAACTCCACACAAGGTATTATATAAAAATAGCCTTTGTATTATACCAAACACATTAGATAATATTCACAGAATTTACACTGTGCCAACTGGCACTGGGCAGAATTTTACGAGGGATTATATGTACAGGGGACAGGGCCACATGGACCACTGTCAGGAATTAGCACTTTTAGAACATAGCACTTAGAACATAGGATATAAAATTACTGTAGCACAAAATAGAACATGTAGCGCACAACCAGTAACCACTGGTACAGGTAAGTACCACCTACGCAACCCTAACCACCTTAGGAAAATATCGCGCAGGGAACCAGGACCTCACTAGCACCACCTGTATTAGGAGAAAACAACCACCTAAGTATCACAATACCTGTAGGGGTGTTAGACCTGGCACCTTGGCGTGAGTCTCCCTTCCTCTTTTTGTCGCTGTGCCTCATGTGTTTTTATGGTGTTGGCCGCTCAGAGCACTGTGCCACTGCCAACTAGTGCCACAGTGCAAGTGCTCCCTATGTAAATTGTATCTGTTGATTGAAATCCATGATTGGCTTATTTGGTTTACTATCAGACCCCAGTAAAGTGCACCAAGAGTGCCAGGGCGTGTAAATACAAATACCGCTGGTGGGCTCGCAGCACTGGTTGTGCCACCCACAGAAGCGGCCTAGTAAGATGTGTCTAGGGTCTGCCACTGCAGAACCCGCGTGCAGTCTGGTACTGTCACGGTGACTGCGCAAGTGCCCCCACTTGCCAGTCCCTAAACCTTCCCTTAACTTCATATCAGTCACCCCTATGGTAGGCCCAAGGGCAGGGTGCGTTGTAAGTATAAGGTAGGACAAGCCCTGATGTATGACCTGTCCTCATAGTGAATTACCGCCATATTCGTTTTCACTATGTAAGGCTACCCTGTTCTCATAGGCCAGACTGGGCTGTTAAGATCGTTACATCCTATGATCCTAACAGGCCCAGGGAACATGGTAGGAGATCGAGTTTAGTTTGCCTGAACTCAGAATAATAATATACACCTTCTCGTGAGGTTTATTTTAATATTCCGCGTTTGCAAATGCCGCTTTTAGAAAGCTGGCCTTTGCTTGCCTAAACCATTTCAGCCGCCTCTGCGCGATTTGTATCTGCTGTCTGGCTGCGTGAGTGACAGGACTGGAAGCACCCAGATGGGCGGGGCCAGGTAGGCCAGTAAAGAATAGGACAATCGCCAGGTAGATGGGTGGGAGGAGTGCCCCTGAGCTTTGAATAGGGCTGTGCTCTGCCCCCACAATGCCGGCTCCGCCCCCTGTGGAGCGTCTGAGGACTCTGCCCTGCACCTTGAATGAAAGAACCTGCATCGCGTAAACAAAGTGCTCCAGAACTGGAATGAGCTGGGCAAGGGCCCCCCTGGCCTGAGAGAACAAAAGAATTATTGTATAAATGAAGGAGCCCTGCTCCTAAGAAATTAGATCCTGCTACAAGACGAACCTCTGCCTGAGGAGAAGGAACCAAGGAACTGTAGGAGGAGTACTGTCCCTGACCTGGGGGATTGGCCTACAGTGGTTGCCCTGCTGTTGAAGGAGAGGAGAAAGACTGCTGATAAACTTTGCTTCAACTTGTGCTGTTTAAGATCTCCAAGGGCTTGTGCTGAGCTTGCCCCCTGAACGAAGTCCCAGGACCAGTGGACTTCACCGCCGTGTGGGAGAGCAGGAAAACGGACCGTTTCCCTGCCATCTGGAAGAGAACTGCTGCCGGCGCTTCCCAACCGAAGCGCACTTTCCCTGAAGCTTGCACACACTGTCCGGCCCAAACAACGTGATTGTGGCCCCTCTACGAGCCGTAACTCGCACCGCAAAGGAGGGTCTCACCCCGCCTGAGCATCGTGACTATTGGCCTCTACGAGTCGCAACTCGCACCGTGAAGGAAGGCCTGTGACCGTACTTGCTTTGCCCCCTACGAACCACATTTGCCTGCGTACGCGCCTTCCCTCTGCTTTGGGGAAAGCTGCGGCGCGTGTGGCGATTCCGTGCGTCTCCCCGGTGAGGAGTGTACGAGTGTTTGTGCCCCGCAGCGTGATCTTCAAGTGACCCACCACCGGCACGGCGCGAACGCCGCCCCCAGCTGAAGAGTGCACTCGGATGCCCGTCTTCTGAGCCTGCAAACCCAAGGTCGCCGAGTACCGTAGTACGCATCGCCTGGACAACCTCGCATCCCCGCACTGAAAGCTGCTCTGCCTTCGCGCCGACTTCCAAAGACTAAGGTACTGTGCCCGATCGCACTTTGAGGTGCCCGCTCCCCCTTGGAGCGCCGCCGAGCAAGTGAGACCCGTTCCCCCATCCGAACCGGGAACGAAGTGCACGGACCGTGTAACCATACGCTGAACTAAGAACTCTTTTGACAAATAGTATTGTGGGCCTGTTTTACACGTTATTGGGTCTTGTGATTAAGTCTGCTTATATAAAGAAGTCTATTTTTGATACATCCCGTGTGGAGTCCATTTGTGGGGGTAACATTGAATTGATGTATGTGATCACAACTGCTTAACCATTACGCCTGCGATAACGCCTTGTCTGCTCGCGCCAAGCTACCTAGAGGGTGAGCAGGGGTTATTAAAGGAGTGTAACCCCTTACCCTGCCTGGAAGAAAAGTTCCCTGCTTGGCATTAGTACCCACTGGTGCCAACTAGAGAATCTGGATTCTAACATTGGTGGTCAGCGGTGAGGATTCTGAATTTGCATTTGTGATTTATGTACAGCAATGTTTTGTGAAACACCACATAGTGAGTTCAGACCCATAACGTAGCCGCCCACATACTTTTTACTTTTCGTTTTGCTGGAAATCGCCAATTGTTAAAGAAATCATGCCTGGTTCAGCCGTGGTGGAGAGAGCAGAATCTGTAGTCTCTGACATTGAAGGTATTGAATGGGAAGAAGAGAGACTAGAGACCTACACCAAGAACCAGCTGAGAGGCTTCTGCAGGAGATTCAAAGTCCCCACTGTTGGATGTAAGCTCAAGACCGATTTACTCAAGGCGCTGAGGGCATGGATTAAGTCAAGGGCCCCAGGAGATGTGGTAATTGTTGAGCCAGCAGAAAGTGTCCAGAGTTTTGGGAGAGGCCTGTCGCCAGAAGAGTTGGCCGACAGGAAGGAAACCAGAGCTCATGAAATGGAGATGGCAAAACTAAAATTGAATGGGCAACTGGAGCTAGAGAGTAAAAAGCTGGCTCTGAAAGAGAGAAGAATCCAAATGGAGCATGAAATGAAATTGAGGGAATTAGATCTGAAAGCTAAAAGTTTAGAGTCTACTCCCTCTGGTGGCAGCACACCGTCAGTGCAGGTAGAAGCGAGAGTGTACATACCCAAGGATGTGGTTAAGGAATTTTTTTTAAATGATGACATAGGGCAGTCGTTCAAGGCCTATGAGGTAGCCATGTCTTCCCACCGGGTCCCTGAGAAAGATTGGAGAGCGGGGTTGTGGGGACGGTTCCTTAGTGAGGGGCGGGATACACTGCTAGATTAGCCCTCAGATGATCATAATTCCTATCCCCATATGAAGGCTGCTTTGATGTCTAGGTATGGGTTGACCCCTGAGTTGTATAGGCAAAGGTTCAGGGGTTGCACCAAGATCCAAAACAGTACGTATGTTGAGTATGTGACTTTTTTTTGCAGAGCACTGGATGGTTGGGTGAAGGGTAGCAAAGTTAATGATTTTCAAGGGCTTCTTGATTTAATGGCATGGGAGCACTTGTCCAGTAATTGTTTTCCTGAGCTACGCCAACACCTGATTGATAGTAGGCTGACTAACCCTAGGAAGCTTGCTGAGGAGGCGGACCGCTGGGTCAGTACCAGGGTCCACAAGGGTCACGTGGGAGATTCCGCCAAAGGTGGGCAGGGTCCCCAGCAGAAGAGTGGGGGGGACAAGGGTAACTAGAGGGAGTTCCCAAAAAGGCCCCAAAGTAATCCCCAAGGGAACCAAGGGAAAGGTTCTCAGCCTCCCCCTCCCCAGAAACCGTCCGGGGCCCCGACAGGTCCTCCTGTTCAGAAGGGGCCCGTCAAATGTTACAAGTGTGGTAACATTGGACATTATGCCTCTGATATGAAATGTCCTTTGTTTGGTAAACCAGCACCCACTGGTGCTACTCCCCGGCAGGTGGCTAGTGTAGCCTTGGGGGAGGAGATGAGTGTCCAAGGTGGGTGGGGTCCCACAGAGATGTCCCTTGTCTCATTAGGAGACTGTGAAGTGGTCCCCCAAACCCAGCTGCCTGAGAACACTAAGAAGTACAGGCAGTGGGTGACCATAAATGACCGTAGAGTGGAAGCTTTGAGAGACACAGGAGCCAGTGTGACAGCTGTCAAGTGTCACCTGGTGTCTCAAGAGCAGGTTGTCCCAGGAGCATTCTATACAGTTGTTGCCGCTGAAAACACAGAGAGCCACTGCCCAGTGGCTCAGGTTCCCTTTGAGTGGGGGGGGTTTCTGGTACTCTTCAGGTAACTGTGAGGCCCGCCATGCCTGTAGACTGTCTGTTAGGGAACGATTGGGAGAGCTCGCCTTGGTGCTAAGGTGGAGCGGAGTGCTCACCTGGAGATGTTGGGTATGCCGGATTGTGCGTGTGTCACCACACGATCCATGGCAGCAAGTAAAGGTGCTCAAGAGGTCCTGGAGCCTGAGAGGGAGGCCCAGGGACCGGCCTTAAAGAGAAGGAGCAGGGGGCGCGGGAAACCGGCCCCTGAAGTTCCCACGGCCCAGGAGGAAGCAGACCTCGAGGGGAATGCCCTGGAGCCTACAGGGGAGCAGATAGCTGAACTGGGAGACCTGCCTGAGCTGACCCATTGGCAGCAGGAAGGAGGTCCCACCAGGGAGGACTTTTGTAAGGCACAGAAGGAGTGCCCTTCTCTTGTGGGTATGCGGCAGCAGGCTGCAGAATACAAATAATGGTTTGACAACCAGAGGGTCTGAGGGAAAATATTTATGAAGACCACACAGGGTTTGTTCCCCCAAGAAACACTGAATCAAAAACCAAGTGAAACCCTGGGGTCTAATCTAAAGTTTAGAAAATGTAAGAAACTACTATATCATTGATGGATCAAAAGATCCCAAATAAACAAGTGAAACAACGCCTAGAAACAACAGTGGGCATATCCCTTAAAAGGACGAAATCCCTCACTCACCAGAGGTGACATGCTTCATCATTGGGATTCTCCATCCCAGAGGAAACCCCTAGTTCCTCTGGGGGCTACAACTCCCTCTCTATGAGGGAGGAGCTCAAGGATGTTTTGTTGTTCAAATAAGTGGGATGTGCTAAATCCACAATGGCGAGCTAATGGTATAAGTGAGGGCGCAGCGCAGAAAGAAAATATTTTTGTTATTTATAATTATGTGATATTAAGTGCAAGTGGGAGTAAAAATAGCTCGAGCGTCAGAGCACCGCTTTGTTCATAATGCGTCCTTGGCTAGAATTAAAATGATAGTGCACCAGCAGTCAACAATTTTTTTAGACCGTGGTGATAGTGATGATTGTCAACATGTTTCAGCGTTAAAGCCTACAAGTATGGCACGGCTTTCGTCAGGACTCGAAACAGCTGCTGCGTACAAAAGAACCCAGAAAAAGGATACTCTGGGTCCAATTTCTTAAGTCAAGTGCATCATAGGTAAAGACCACCCGTGAATACTGGGTAAGTCAGCCAACCTCTCACTGGCAACTGCTCAGGAAAAGTGCATTGCTCTGTCCGTCGGTACACCGAGGCCCAAGTGAGCCTGCGGCTTGTACGCAGCAGCTGTTTCGAGTCCTGACGAAAGCCGTGCCATACTTGTAGGCTTTAAGGCTGAAACATGTTGACAATCATCACTATCACCACGGTCTAAAAAAATTGTTGACTGCTGGTGTACTATCATTTTAATTCTAGCCAAGGACGCATTATGAACAAAGCGGTGCTCTGACGCTCTTGAGCTATTTTTACTCCCACTTGCACTTAATATCACATAATTATAAATAACAAAAATAATTTCTTTCTGCGCTGCGCCCTCACTTATACCATTAGCTCGCCATTGTGGATTTAGCACATCCCACTTATTTGAACAACAAAACATCCTTGAGCTCCTCCCTCATAGAGAGGGAGTTGTAGCCCCCAGAGGAACTAGGGGTTTCCTCTGGGATGGAGGATCTCAATGATGAAGCATGTCACCTCTGGTGAGTGAGGGATTTCGTCCTTTTAAGGCAGCAGGCTGCAGACCAGGCCGCAGGTGATCAGTCTGGGTCACATTTCATTTACTGGGAGAACGACCTCCTGTATACAGAGCCTAAGGTTGCTGAGCCTGGGTCAGCCCGTGCGCTGGTGGTACCCCAGGAATTCAGAGCCTTCCTACTGGGGCTGGCTCACGATGTGCCTTTGGCAGGGCATTTGGGGCAGGACAAGACCTTTGAGAGGCTTGTCACCCACTTTTATTGGCCTCAAATGCGCAGGAGTTCAGACACTCACTGCAGGACCCGTCAGACTTGCCAGGCAAGTGGAAAGAGTGGAAGGAAGCAGAAGGCCCCACTCCAGCCATTCCCTGTGGTCGGTACCCCATTCCAGCGAGTGGGGATTGACATTGTAGGGCCACTGGACCCCAGGACAGAGATGGGCAATAGGTTCATCCTGGTCCTGGTGGACCATGCCACCCGGTACCCGGAAGCCATCCCTCTGAGGACAGTGACGGCCCCCGTGGTGGGACGAGCACTGATGGGAATTTTCTCCAGAGTGGGATTCCCTCTAGGGATGGTGTCTGACCGGGGTACCAATTTCATGTCCAAGTACATGAAATCCCTTTGGCAAGAGTGTGGTGTAACATACAAGTTCACCACACCTTACCACCCCCAAGGAAACGGGTTGGTTGAGAGATTCAACCGAACCCTCAAAGGCATGATAATGGGCCTAGAAGGACCCATGAGGCGCAAGTGGGACGTCCTCTTACCATGCCTTCTCTTTGCTTACCGTGAGGTGCCACAGAAGTCTCTGGGGTTCAGTCACTTTGAGCTTCTGTACGGCCACCCAGTGCGAGGACCTCTAAGTCTGGTCAAGGAAGGCTGGGAGCAATCTCCCAGGAAACCTCCCCAGAATGTATATAGTTACATGCTGGCCTTCAGGAATCAGACTAGGCGATTCAGACAACTTGCTGAGGCAAATCTGGAAGCCAGCCAGGAGGAGATGAAGCGGTGGTACGACCAGAACGCCACTCTGGTAGAGCTTCAGCCTGGACAGAAGGTGTGGGTCTTGGCCCCCGTGGAGCCGTGTGCGCTCCAGGATAAGTGGACCGGTCCCTTTGAGGTTGTGGAGCGCAAGAGTCCTGTTACCTACATGGTGGACCTGAAGTCTCCTAGGAACCCCTTGAGGGTCCTACATGTCAACCGCCTTAAGCCCCACTTGAAGAGGTCCCAAGTGGGCATGCTCTTGGCAACAGATGCTGGGATGGAAGAGGAGACCGAGCCTCTTCCTGACCTCCTGTCAGTCCAGGAGCAAGATGGGTCAGTGGACGGTGTCGTCCTCTCTTTCGCCCTGACCCCAGAGCAACAGAATGATTGTCGCCAGTTGCTGGGACAATTTTCTGACCTGTTTTCCCTGGTTCCCAGTGTCACTGATTGGTGCGTCCATGTTGTGGACACTGGGGATAGTCCACCTGTGAGGCACAAGGCCTACAGGGTGACTGACAGGCTGAGGGCCTGCATCAAGGAGGCGGTCTCCAAGATGTTTGCACTCGGGGTAATTGAGTCCTCCAGCAGTCCTTGGGCCGGCCCAGCGGTCTTGGTCCCAAAGGCTGCAGCGCCGGGAGCCACACCCGAACTCCGGTTCTGTGTGGACTACAGAGGACTCAATTCGGTCACTAGGACTGACGCACACCCCATCCCCAGAGCTGATGAGCTCATAGATCGGCTAGGGGCTGCCAACTACCTCAGCACGTTTGATTTGACGTCTGGGTACTGGCAGATCGCCTTGACCGATGGGGCCAAAGAGAGGTCTGCATTCTCCACCCCTGATGGGCATTACCAGTTCCGGGTTATGCCCTTTGGGATGAAGAATGCCCCTGCCACCTTCCAGAGGTTGGTCAACCAGGTGTTGGTTGGGCTGGATTCGTTCAGTGCCACCTACCTGGATGACATCGCGGTGTTCAGCTCCACGTGGGAGGAACACCTGCGCCACCTCTGGGAAGTGTTGTTGGCACTGCGCAAGGCAGGCCTCACGATCAAGGCGAGTAAGTGCCAGATCGGGCAGGGTTCAGTGGTGTACTTGGGACACCAAGTTGGGAGTGGCCAGGTGGCACCCCTTCAGCCCAAGATAGAAACCATCCTGAATTGGGAGTCGCCCAAAACCCAGACAGAGGTGAGAGCCTTCCTAGGTCTCACCGGGTACTACAGGAGGTTTGTCAAGGGGTATGGCAACATTGTTGCCCCCTTGACAGCGCTGACTTCTAAGAAGCAGCCCAGAAAAGTGATTTGGACTGACGCCTGTCAAATCTTTTGAGGCCCTGAAAGCTGCTATGTGCACGGCGCCCGTGCTTTTGGCTCCCAACTTCTCCAAAGAGTTTATCGTTCAGACAGACGCTTCAGAGCATGGTGTGGGGGCTGTTCTTTCACAGATTAATGAGGAGGGCCTAGATCAACCTGTAGCCTTTATTAGCAGGAGGTTACTACCACGGGAACAGAGATGGAGTGCTATTGAGCGTGAGGCATTTGCTGTGGTCTGGGCACTGAAGAAGCTAAGACCCTACTTGTTTGGGTCTCACTTCCTGGTTCAGACAGACCACAGGCCCCTCAGATGGTTGATGCATATGAGGGGTGAGAATCCAAAGCTGTTGAGGTGGTCCATTTCCCTACAGGGTATGGATTTCACGGTGGAACATCGCCCTGGTACAGATCACGCCAATGCTGACGGTCTATCCAGATTTTTCCGCCTTAGTGATGAGGAACTCCCTGGGGTAGGGTAGTTCTCCCCACTTTTCAGCTGGAGGGGACACGTGTTAGACCTGGCACCTTGGCGTGAGTCTCCCTTCCTCTTTTGGTCACTGTGCCTCATGTGTTTTTATGGTGTTGGCCGCTCAGAGCACTGTGCCACTGCCAACCAGTGCCACAGTGCAAGTGCTCCCTATGTAAATTGTATCTGTTGATTGAAATCCATGATTGGCTTATTTGGTTTACTATCAGACCCCAGTAAAGTGCACCAGGAGTGCCAGGGCGTGTAAATACAAATACCGCTGGTGGGCTCGCAGCACTGGTTGTGCCACCAACAGAAGCGGCCTAGTAAGATGTGTCTAGGGTCTGCCACTGCAGAACCCGCGTGCAGTCTGGTACTGTCGCGCTGACTGCGCAAGTGCCCCCACTTGCCAGTCCCTAAACCTTCCCTTAACTTCCTATCAGTCACCCCTATGGTAGGCCCAAGGGCAGGGTGCGTTGGAAGTATAAGGTAGGACAAGCCCTGATGTATGGCCTGTCCTCATAGTGAATTACCGCCATATTCGTTTTCACTATGTAAGGCTACCCTGTTCTCATAGGCCAGACTGGGCTGTTAAGATCGTTACATCCTATGATCCTAACAGGCCCAGGGAACATGGTAGGAGATCGAGTTTAGTATGCCTGAAATCAGAATAATAATGTACACCTTCTCGTGAGGTTTATTTTAATATTCCGCGTTTGCAAATGCCGCTTTTAGAAAGCTGGCCTTTGCTTGCCTAAACCATTTCAGCCGCCTCTGCGCGATGTGTATCTGCTGTCTGGCTGCGTGAGTGACAGGACTGAAAGCACCCAGATGGGCGGGGCCAGGTAGGCCAGTAAAGAATAGGACGATCGCCAGGTAGATGGGTGGGAGGAGTGCCCCTGAGCTTTGAATAGGGCTGTGCTCTGCCCCCACGATGCCGGCTCCGCCCCCTGTGGAGCGTCTGAGGACTCTGCCCTGCACCTTGAATGAAAGAACCTGCATCGCGTAAACAAAGTGCTCGAGAACTGGAATGAGCTGGGCAAGGGCCCCCCTGGCCTGAGAGAACAAAAGAATTATGGTATAAATGAAGGCGCCCTGCTCCTAAGAAATTAGATCCTGCTACAAGACGAACCTCTGCCTGAGGAGAAGGAACCAAGGAACTGTAGGAGGAGTACTGTCCCTGACCTGGGGGATTGGCCTACAGTGGTTGCCCTGCTGTTGAAGGAGAGGAGAAAGACTGCTGATAAACTTTACTTCAACTTGTGCTGTTTAAGATCTCCAAGGGCTTGTGCTGAGCTTGCCCCCTGAACGAAGTCCCAGGACCAGTGGACTTCACCGCCGTGTGGGAGAGCAGGAAAACGGACCGTTTCCCTGCCATCTGGAAGAGAACTGCTGCCGGCGCTTCCCAACCGAAGCGCACTTTCCCTGAAGCTTGCACACACTGTCCGGCCCAAACAACGTGATTGTGGCCCCTCTACGAGCCGTAACTCGCACCGCAAAGGAGGGTCTCACCCCGCCTGAGCATCGTGACTATTGGCCTCTACGAGTCGCAACTCGCACCGTGAAGGAAGGCCTGTGACCGTACTTGCTTTGCCCCCTACGAACCACATTTGCCTGCGTACGCGCCTTCCCTCTGCTTTGGGGAAAGCTGCGGCGCGTGTGGCGATTCCGTGCGTCTCCCCGGTGAGGAGTGTACGAGTGTTTGTGCCCCGCAGCGTGATCTTCAAGTGACCCACCACCGGCACGGCGCGAACGCCGCCCCCAGCTGAAGAGTGCACTCGGATGCCCGTCTTCTGAGCCTGCAAACCCAAGGTCGCCGAGTACCGTAGTACGCATCGCCTGGACAACCTCGCATCCCCGCACTGAAAGCTGCTCTGCCTTCGCGCCGACTTCCAAAGACTAAGGTACTGTGCCCGATCGCACTTTGAGGTGCCCGCTCCCCCTTGGAGCGCCGCCGAGCAAGTGAGACCCGTTCCCCCATCCGAACCGGGAACGAAGTGCACGGACCGTGTAACCATACGCTGAACTAAGAACTCTTTTGACAAATAGTATTGTGGGCCTGTTTTACACGTTATTGGGTCTTGTGATTAAGTCTGCTTATATAAAGAAGTCTATTTTTGATACATCCCGTGTGGAGTCCATTTGTGGGGGTAACATTGAATTGATGTATGTGATCACAACTGCTTAACCATTACGCCTGCGATAACGCCTTGTCTGCTCGCGCCAAGCTACCTAGAGGGTGAGCAGGGGTTATTAAAGGAGTGTAACCCCTTACCCTGCCTGGAAGAAAAGTTCCCTGCTTGGCATTAGTACCCACTGGTGCCAACTAGAGAATCTGGATTCTAACATTGGTGGTCAGCGGTGAGGATTCTGAATTTGCATTTGTGATTTATGTACAGCAATGTTTTGTGAAACACCACATAGTGAGTTCAGACCCATAACGTAGCCGCCCACATACTTTTTACTTTTCGTTTTGCTGGAAATCGCCAATTGTTAAAGAAATCATGCCTGGTTCAGCCGTGGTGGAGAGAGCAGAATCTGTAGTCTCTGACATTGAAGGTATTGAATGGGAAGAAGAGAGACTAGAGACCTACACCAAGAACCAGCTGAGAGGCTTCTGCAGGAGATTCAAAGTCCCCACTGTTGGATGTAAGCTCAAGACCGATTTACTCAAGGCGCTGAGGGCATGGATTAAGTCAAGGGCCCCAGGAGATGTGGTAATTGTTGAGCCAGCAGAAAGTGTCCAGAGTTTTGGGAGAGGCCTGTCGCCAGAAGAGTTGGCCGACAGGAAGGAAACCAGAGCTCATGAAATGGAGATGGCAAAACTAAAATTGAATGGGCAACTGGAGCTAGAGAGTAAAAAGCTGGCTCTGAAAGAGAGAAGAATCCAAATGGAGCATGAAATGAAATTGAGGGAATTAGATCTGAAAGCTAAAAGTTTAGAGTCTACTCCCTCTGGTGGCAGCACACCGTCAGTGCAGGTAGAAGCGAGAGTGTACATACCCAAGGATGTGGTTAAGGAATTTTTTTTAAATGATGACATAGGGCAGTCGTTCAAGGCCTATGAGGTAGCCATGTCTTCCCACCGGGTCCCTGAGAAAGATTGGAGAGCGGGGTTGTGGGGACGGTTCCTTAGTGAGGGGCGGGATACACTGCTAGATTAGCCCTCAGATGATCATAATTCCTATCCCCATATGAAGGCTGCTTTGATGTCTAGGTATGGGTTGACCCCTGAGTTGTATAGGCAAAGGTTCAGGGGTTGCACCAAGATCCAAAACAGTACGTATGTTGAGTATGTGACTTTTTTTTGCAGAGCACTGGATGGTTGGGTGAAGGGTAGCAAAGTTAATGATTTTCAAGGGCTTCTTGATTTAATGGCATGGGAGCACTTGTCCAGTAATTGTTTTCCTGAGCTACGCCAACACCTGATTGATAGTAGGCTGACTAACCCTAGGAAGCTTGCTGAGGAGGCGGACCGCTGGGTCAGTACCAGGGTCCACAAGGGTCACGTGGGAGATTCCGCCAAAGGTGGGCAGGGTCCCCAGCAGAAGAGTGGGGGGGACAAGGGTAACTAGAGGGAGTTCCCAAAAAGGCCCCAAAGTAATCCCCAAGGGAACCAAGGGAAAGGTTCTCAGCCTCCCCCTCCCCAGAAACCGTCCGGGGCCCCGACAGGTCCTCCTGTTCAGAAGGGGCCCGTCAAATGTTACAAGTGTGGTAACATTGGACATTATGCCTCTGATATGAAATGTCCTTTGTTTGGTAAACCAGCACCCACTGGTGCTACTCCCCGGCAGGTGGCTAGTGTAGCCTTGGGGGAGGAGATGAGTGTCCAAGGTGGGTGGGGTCCCACAGAGATGTCCCTTGTCTCATTAGGAGACTGTGAAGTGGTCCCCCAAACCCAGCTGCCTGAGAACACTAAGAAGTACAGGCAGTGGGTGACCATAAATGACCGTAGAGTGGAAGCTTTGAGAGACACAGGAGCCAGTGTGACAGCTGTCAAGTGTCACCTGGTGTCTCAAGAGCAGGTTGTCCCAGGAGCATTCTATACAGTTGTTGCCGCTGAAAACACAGAGAGCCACTGCCCAGTGGCTCAGGTTCCCTTTGAGTGGGGGGGGTTTCTGGTACTCTTCAGGTAACTGTGAGGCCCGCCATGCCTGTAGACTGTCTGTTAGGGAACGATTGGGAGAGCTCGCCTTGGTGCTAAGGTGGAGCGGAGTGCTCACCTGGAGATGTTGGGTATGCCGGATTGTGCGTGTGTCACCACACGATCCATGGCAGCAAGTAAAGGTGCTCAAGAGGTCCTGGAGCCTGAGAGGGAGGCCCAGGGACCGGCCTTAAAGAGAAGGAGCAGGGGGCGCGGGAAACCGGCCCCTGAAGTTCCCACGGCCCAGGAGGAAGCAGACCTCGAGGGGAATGCCCTGGAGCCTACAGGGGAGCAGATAGCTGAACTGGGAGACCTGCCTGAGCTGACCCATTGGCAGCAGGAAGGAGGTCCCACCAGGGAGGACTTTTGTAAGGCACAGAAGGAGTGCCCTTCTCTTGTGGGTATGCGGCAGCAGGCTGCAGAATACAAATAATGGTTTGACAACCAGAGGGTCTGAGGGAAAATATTTATGAAGACCACACAGGGTTTGTTCCCCCAAGAAACACTGAATCAAAAACCAAGTGAAACCCTGGGGTCTAATCTAAAGTTTAGAAAATGTAAGAAACTACTATATCATTGATGGATCAAAAGATCCCAAATAAACAAGTGAAACAACGCCTAGAAACAACAGTGGGCATATCCCTTAAAAGGACGAAATCCCTCACTCACCAGAGGTGACATGCTTCATCATTGGGATTCTCCATCCCAGAGGAAACCCCTAGTTCCTCTGGGGGCTACAACTCCCTCTCTATGAGGGAGGAGCTCAAGGATGTTTTGTTGTTCAAATAAGTGGGATGTGCTAAATCCACAATGGCGAGCTAATGGTATAAGTGAGGGCGCAGCGCAGAAAGAAAATATTTTTGTTATTTATAATTATGTGATATTAAGTGCAAGTGGGAGTAAAAATAGCTCGAGCGTCAGAGCACCGCTTTGTTCATAATGCGTCCTTGGCTAGAATTAAAATGATAGTGCACCAGCAGTCAACAATTTTTTTAGACCGTGGTGATAGTGATGATTGTCAACATGTTTCAGCGTTAAAGCCTACAAGTATGGCACGGCTTTCGTCAGGACTCGAAACAGCTGCTGCGTACAAAAGAACCCAGAAAAAGGATACTCTGGGTCCAATTTCTTAAGTCAAGTGCATCATAGGTAAAGACCACCCGTGAATACTGGGTAAGTCAGCCAACCTCTCACTGGCAACTGCTCAGGAAAAGTGCATTGCTCTGTCCGTCGGTACACCGAGGCCCAAGTGAGCCTGCGGCTTGTACGCAGCAGCTGTTTCGAGTCCTGACGAAAGCCGTGCCATACTTGTAGGCTTTAAGGCTGAAACATGTTGACAATCATCACTATCACCACGGTCTAAAAAAATTGTTGACTGCTGGTGTACTATCATTTTAATTCTAGCCAAGGACGCATTATGAACAAAGCGGTGCTCTGACGCTCTTGAGCTATTTTTACTCCCACTTGCACTTAATATCACATAATTATAAATAACAAAAATAATTTCTTTCTGCGCTGCGCCCTCACTTATACCATTAGCTCGCCATTGTGGATTTAGCACATCCCACTTATTTGAACAACAAAACATCCTTGAGCTCCTCCCTCATAGAGAGGGAGTTGTAGCCCCCAGAGGAACTAGGGGTTTCCTCTGGGATGGAGGATCTCAATGATGAAGCATGTCACCTCTGGTGAGTGAGGGATTTCGTCCTTTTAAGGCAGCAGGCTGCAGACCAGGCCGCAGGTGATCAGTCTGGGTCACATTTCATTTACTGGGAGAACGACCTCCTGTATACAGAGCCTAAGGTTGCTGAGCCTGGGTCAGCCCGTGCGCTGGTGGTACCCCAGGAATTCAGAGCCTTCCTACTGGGGCTGGCTCACGATGTGCCTTTGGCAGGGCATTTGGGGCAGGACAAGACCTTTGAGAGGCTTGTCACCCACTTTTATTGGCCTCAAATGCGCAGGAGTTCAGACACTCACTGCAGGACCCGTCAGACTTGCCAGGCAAGTGGAAAGAGTGGAAGGAAGCAGAAGGCCCCACTCCAGCCATTCCCTGTGGTCGGTACCCCATTCCAGCGAGTGGGGATTGACATTGTAGGGCCACTGGACCCCAGGACAGAGATGGGCAATAGGTTCATCCTGGTCCTGGTGGACCATGCCACCCGGTACCCGGAAGCCATCCCTCTGAGGACAGTGACGGCCCCCGTGGTGGGACGAGCACTGATGGGAATTTTCTCCAGAGTGGGATTCCCTCTAGGGATGGTGTCTGACCGGGGTACCAATTTCATGTCCAAGTACATGAAATCCCTTTGGCAAGAGTGTGGTGTAACATACAAGTTCACCACACCTTACCACCCCCAAGGAAACGGGTTGGTTGAGAGATTCAACCGAACCCTCAAAGGCATGATAATGGGCCTAGAAGGACCCATGAGGCGCAAGTGGGACGTCCTCTTACCATGCCTTCTCTTTGCTTACCGTGAGGTGCCACAGAAGTCTCTGGGGTTCAGTCACTTTGAGCTTCTGTACGGCCACCCAGTGCGAGGACCTCTAAGTCTGGTCAAGGAAGGCTGGGAGCAATCTCCCAGGAAACCTCCCCAGAATGTATATAGTTACATGCTGGCCTTCAGGAATCAGACTAGGCGATTCAGACAACTTGCTGAGGCAAATCTGGAAGCCAGCCAGGAGGAGATGAAGCGGTGGTACGACCAGAACGCCACTCTGGTAGAGCTTCAGCCTGGACAGAAGGTGTGGGTCTTGGCCCCCGTGGAGCCGTGTGCGCTCCAGGATAAGTGGACCGGTCCCTTTGAGGTTGTGGAGCGCAAGAGTCCTGTTACCTACATGGTGGACCTGAAGTCTCCTAGGAACCCCTTGAGGGTCCTACATGTCAACCGCCTTAAGCCCCACTTGAAGAGGTCCCAAGTGGGCATGCTCTTGGCAACAGATGCTGGGATGGAAGAGGAGACCGAGCCTCTTCCTGACCTCCTGTCAGTCCAGGAGCAAGATGGGTCAGTGGACGGTGTCGTCCTCTCTTTCGCCCTGACCCCAGAGCAACAGAATGATTGTCGCCAGTTGCTGGGACAATTTTCTGACCTGTTTTCCCTGGTTCCCAGTGTCACTGATTGGTGCGTCCATGTTGTGGACACTGGGGATAGTCCACCTGTGAGGCACAAGGCCTACAGGGTGACTGACAGGCTGAGGGCCTGCATCAAGGAGGCGGTCTCCAAGATGTTTGCACTCGGGGTAATTGAGTCCTCCAGCAGTCCTTGGGCCGGCCCAGCGGTCTTGGTCCCAAAGGCTGCAGCGCCGGGAGCCACACCCGAACTCCGGTTCTGTGTGGACTACAGAGGACTCAATTCGGTCACTAGGACTGACGCACACCCCATCCCCAGAGCTGATGAGCTCATAGATCGGCTAGGGGCTGCCAACTACCTCAGCACGTTTGATTTGACGTCTGGGTACTGGCAGATCGCCTTGACCGATGGGGCCAAAGAGAGGTCTGCATTCTCCACCCCTGATGGGCATTACCAGTTCCGGGTTATGCCCTTTGGGATGAAGAATGCCCCTGCCACCTTCCAGAGGTTGGTCAACCAGGTGTTGGTTGGGCTGGATTCGTTCAGTGCCACCTACCTGGATGACATCGCGGTGTTCAGCTCCACGTGGGAGGAACACCTGCGCCACCTCTGGGAAGTGTTGTTGGCACTGCGCAAGGCAGGCCTCACGATCAAGGCGAGTAAGTGCCAGATCGGGCAGGGTTCAGTGGTGTACTTGGGACACCAAGTTGGGAGTGGCCAGGTGGCACCCCTTCAGCCCAAGATAGAAACCATCCTGAATTGGGAGTCGCCCAAAACCCAGACAGAGGTGAGAGCCTTCCTAGGTCTCACCGGGTACTACAGGAGGTTTGTCAAGGGGTATGGCAACATTGTTGCCCCCTTGACAGCGCTGACTTCTAAGAAGCAGCCCAGAAAAGTGATTTGGACTGACGCCTGTCAGAAATCTTTTGAGGCCCTGAAAGCTGCTATGTGCACGGCGCCCGTGCTTTTGGCTCCCAACTTCTCCAAAGAGTTTATCGTTCAGACAGACGCTTCAGAGCATGGTGTGGGGGCTGTTCTTTCACAGATTAATGAGGAGGGCCTAGATCAACCTGTAGCCTTTATTAGCAGGAGGTTACTACCACGGGAACAGAGATGGAGTGCTATTGAGCGTGAGGCATTTGCTGTGGTCTGGGCACTGAAGAAGCTAAGACCCTACTTGTTTGGGTCTCACTTCCTGGTTCAGACAGACCACAGGCCCCTCAGATGGTTGATGCATATGAGGGGTGAGAATCCAAAGCTGTTGAGGTGGTCCATTTCCCTACAGGGTATGGATTTCACGGTGGAACATCGCCCTGGTACAGATCACGCCAATGCTGACGGTCTATCCAGATTTTTCCGCCTTAGTGATGAGGAACTCCCTGGGGTAGGGTAGTTCTCCCCACTTTTCAGCTGGAGGGGACACGTGTTAGACCTGGCACCTTGGCGTGAGTCTCCCTTCCTCTTTTGGTCACTGTGCCTCATGTGTTTTTATGGTGTTGGCCGCTCAGAGCACTGTGCCACTGCCAACCAGTGCCACAGTGCAAGTGCTCCCTATGTAAATTGTATCTGTTGATTGAAATCCATGATTGGCTTATTTGGTTTACTATCAGACCCCAGTAAAGTGCACCAGGAGTGCCAGGGCGTGTAAATACAAATACCGCTGGTGGGCTCGCAGCACTGGTTGTGCCACCAACAGAAGCGGCCTAGTAAGATGTGTCTAGGGTCTGCCACTGCAGAACCCGCGTGCAGTCTGGTACTGTCGCGCTGACTGCGCAAGTGCCCCCACTTGCCAGTCCCTAAACCTTCCCTTAACTTCCTATCAGTCACCCCTATGGTAGGCCCAAGGGCAGGGTGCGTTGGAAGTATAAGGTAGGACAAGCCCTGATGTATGGCCTGTCCTCATAGTGAATTACCGCCATATTCGTTTTCACTATGTAAGGCTACCCTGTTCTCATAGGCCAGACTGGGCTGTTAAGATCGTTACATCCTATGATCCTAACAGGCCCAGGGAACATGGTAGGAGATCGAGTTTAGTATGCCTGAAATCAGAATAATAATGTACACCTTCTCGTGAGGTTTATTTTAATATTCCGCGTTTGCAAATGCCGCTTTTAGAAAGCTGGCCTTTGCTTGCCTAAACCATTTCAGCTGCCTCTGCGCGATGTGTATCTGCTGTCTGGCTGCGTGAGTGACAGGACTGAAAGCACCCAGATGGGCGGGGCCAGGTAGGCCAGTAAAGAATAGGACGATCGCCAGGTAGATGGGTGGGAGGAGTGCCCCTGAGCTTTGAATAGGGCTGTGCTCTGCCCCCACGATGCCGGCTCCGCCCCCTGTGGAGCGTCTGAGGACTCTGCCCTGCACCTTGAATGAAAGAACCTGCATCGCGTAAACAAAGTGCTCGAGAACTGGAATGAGCTGGGCAAGGGCCCCCCTGGCCTGAGAGAACAAAAGAATTATGGTATAAATGAAGGCGCCCTGCTCCTAAGAAATTAGATCCTGCTACAAGACGAACCTCTGCCTGAGGAGAAGGAACCAAGGAACTGTAGGAGGAGTACTGTCCCTGACCTGGGGTATTGGCCTACAGTGGTTGCCCTGCTGTTGAAGGAGAGGAGAAAGACTGCTGATAAACTTTGCTTCAACTTGTGCTGTTTAAGATCTCCAAGGGCTTGTGCGGAGCTTGCCGCCTGAACGAAGTCCCAGGACCAGTGGACTTCACCGCCGTGTGGGAGAGCAGGAAAACGGACCGTTTCCCTGCCATCTGGAAGAGAACTGCTGCCGGCGCTTCCCAACCGAAGCGCACTTTCCCTGAAGCTTGCACCCACTGTCCGGCCCAAACAACGCGATTGTGGCCCCTCTACGAGCCGTAACTCGCACTGCAAAGGAGGGTGTCACCCCGCCTGAGCATCGTGACTATTGGCCCCTACGAGTCGCAACTCGCACCATGAAGGAAGGCCTGTGACCGTACTTGCTTTGCCCCCTACGAACCACATTTGCCTGCGTACGCGCCTTCCCTCTGCTTTGGGCAAAGCTGCGGCGCGTGTGGCAATTCCGTGCGTCTCCCCAGTGAGGAGCGTACGAGTGTTTGTGCCCTGCAGCGTGATCTTCAAGTGACCCACCACCGGCACGGCGCGAACGCCGCCCCCAGCTGAAGAGTGCCCCCGGATGCCCGTCTTCTGAGCCTGCAAACCCAAGGTCGCCGAGTACCGTAGTACGCATCGCCTGGACAACCTCGCATCCCCGCACTGAAAGCTGCGCTGCCTTCGCGCTGACTTCCAAAGACTAAGGTACTGTGCCCGATCGCACCTCGAGGTGGCCGCTCCCCCTTGGAGCGCCGCCGAGCAAGTGAGACCCGTTCCCCCATCCGAACCGGGAACGAAGTGCACGGACCGTGTAACCATACGCTGAACTAAGAACTCTTTTGACAAATAGTATTGTGGGCCCGTTTTACACGTTATTGGGTCTTGTGATTAAGTCTGCTTATATAAAGAAGTCTATTTTTGATACATCCCGTGTGGAGTCCATTTGTGGGGGTAACATTGAATTGATGTATGTGATCACAACTGCTTAACAATTACGCCTGGGATAACGCCTTGTCTGCTCGCGCCAAGCTACCTAGAGGGTGAGCAGGGGTTATTAAAGGAGTGTAACCCCTTACCCTGACTGGAAGAATGGTTCCCTGCTTGGCATTAGTACCCACTGGTGCCAACTAGAGAATCTGGATTCTAACAAGGGGTATAAGCACATTACACATGACGCATAAAAACACATTCAGAGGTGTAAACACAAGGCACCTGACGCATAAAAACACATTCAGAGGTGCAGGTTAGGGACAATAGCACAAAACAAACATTAGCCACCACCTGTGGCAGTCCCTAGGCCAACTGGCCTTGTAGGGGGCTCAAATGCCCTTTGTCCAGCAGAGTCAGGGCTAGACTGCGCAGGCTGCGCAAGCCAAAACACCAAGTGCCCAGGAGCAACTGAGCACAGCCTACACGTTGCAGCTGCCCACTAAGTGCTGGGCAGCTGGGGAACTGAACTTGGGCACCGGCGTGCCTCTGGAGCACTCTCTGGGCTCTGGAATGCAAATATGCCCTGGGCAATGGTGGAGCCTCGTGGGCTCTAAACCAACACTGTGCCCCGTCGTTGGAGCCTTCTAGGCTCTAGAACAAATATGGCCCCTTGGGAGTCCCTCTGGACTCTAGACAAATTATGCCCTCGTTGGAGCGCACTCGCTCTGAGCACGCAATGCCCCCGTACGTTGGAGCCTCACAGGGCTCGTAAACACACAATGCGGTCCCGTTGTTGGAGTCCCCAGCACTCTAAAATACCCAATGCGGGACCGCTTCGTAAAGGAGAAGGGAAGCCCTCACTCACCGGCAGCACCCGTCGGCACTTCTCTCGCGGCGGGGCTGGGGGCAGTCACGGCGCTTCTTCTCGTCCTTCTCTCCTCTGGAAAGCACGGTGTAGGCTCCCGTCCGCTTCCTCCGACGATGCCCTCACTTCACCCGGGCCCCCTCCTGGGACCCGGGACTCGAAGGCAACAGGTCAGGACGTCCCAGTGCGGGGTGGGCTCCTGCCTGGGTTGGGGGATGCGGCACTCTTCTGGCTGCAGGAGCGCGGGGTAGGCTCCCGTCCGCTTCCTGGTTCCGGGACGAGGCTTCCGTCCCGCGGCCCACCCCCAGGGGATGCCTGACTTCCTTTTTTTACTCGGCCGCGGCGGTGATTTCGATCCGGCGGCAATGAGGGGTGGGCTCCCTCAAGAAAAACACGGCAATAAGCGGGGTGGGCACCCGCGACAGCACCAGTATGCGGGGTGGGCCCCCGCTATGGAAATAATTAAATAAGCGGGGTGGGCACCCGCCAACGAGCACTAAATGCGGGGGAATCCCTACGTCGGGGTTCCCCTGTAAAGGATCGCAGCTCAGCGCTGCTGGCCACAAATGAAGGCGCTTCTTAGTCCAGACAAGGCACTTCTCCCCCACGGGAAGAAGGGCAAGTAAGAGCGCTTCTTCTAGGCGCTAGGTTCAGGGAAAGTTTTCAGAAGCAGGGGGGCAAAGACTGGGCCCAGGGGCCAGCTCACAGGGCCCTCCAGCAGGGAGGCAGTCCCCAGTGGCGGTCTCTCCATGCGCCCAGCAGCAGCAGGCCCCCCTCAAGTTAGGATCAGCAAGAGAACACTTTTCATGGGGTCACAGCCCCTTCTTATACACAGAACACCTTTGTCTCAAGGTGCAGGGGAGGGGCGAACCAGATGCAACTGGTGTAGGAAGGTGGATATCTGACTATGGTTACCCCCAACTTTTTGCCTAGTGTCTAGCTGGTTTTTCGACTTAGTTGGCCTGAGATCCTGCCATTCAGGGTCTCAGGCTGTCTGCTCTCTCTTTAAAATGGACTCCATGTACCCTAGGTACATTCCCAATTGGTAAGGATCACCTTATTGGACCCTGTACAGTGTACCCTAGGTACCCAGGGCATAGGTGTACCCTTGGCCTCCCAGGGGCTGCAGCATGTATTATGCCACCCCTGGTCTGGCCTTACAATCAGACACAACTGGCTGATCACTCAGCTGGGGCAAGGTCCTGTAATCACCCCTTGCTTAGATATAGTATGCCTATATCTACCCTTATATATAGACACATGTGTACCTATCAGTCACTCCTATGGCAGGCCTTAACAATCCTGGAGGCAGAGTGCTTGGTAACATGTGAGATGGTGCTCTAGCATGAGCTGAGCCTGTCTGCAGCTTTCGGAACCATGTCCTTATAGCTGTTCTATGATATAGCCTACCATATACTCTTAAAGTGCCTTATAATCTTAAACGGTTATGGTAACTATGGTTTGGCTTTATCAAAACATGTCGTGTAAGGTGTCTAACACTTTGGAATAATACCCCTATACCATTTCTGGTGATGAGGATATTATTCCTCCCTTCTAGAGGGAGAGACATGTTAAAATCCTACTTTGCTGTTTAACTCTAACCAAAGCCTCAGCATCACAAAATGGATGCTGCTGCCACAGACACGAGTCTGACCTCCTGCTGCTGGAAGTGATCCCGGCAAGGGAGGCATGGACAATAGGTTTCCTGCTTGGGGAGGTGCTAGCACCTCCCCAGACAGACTTTAGTGTATTGGGGCAGGGAGGGCTGAAAGGAATGAGACATGCCTGGGGCACACAAGGTGTCCCATGCATAGTCCAGTTCAAACCGGTGCTGGGGCACTCCAGCCCCAGTCTTGGGGCGAAACTGGACAAAGGTAAGGGGGTGTAACCACCCCCTCCCAGGTCCCACCCATAAGGCGTGACCTAGCAGGTAACCCAGCCCCCCAGATTAGTATAAGAGTGGTAGCTGGGCCCCAGTAGATTAGATTATCCTGAACCTGCAACTTGAACAGAAACTCTGGACCTTCGACATTCGATGAAAGAAGAAGACTGAAGAATCTCCCTTGTGGCCAGGGAGTGGCTACCCTGTGCAAACAGGCACCATCAAGAGACTACCCTTTGCTTTGCTGAAGTTCTACGAGGGACCGACTGCAGAGCCCGACCAGAGCCTTGACTTCCAGACTTCTCCGACCCTGATCCACATCCACAGCCGAGCTGAGATCCGTGGAGGCGACGAGAGACGTGGGACCGGCTACCTGGGAAAAGTGGCTAGTATCTTCCATCGCAGCTTCTGAGGCACCCTCGAAGTTGTGCACCGGGGATTGAGAAGCCCCAACCCCAAGCACCATCTGCACCGAAGATCAGCCCCCCACACTCCACGAGTCCTGCGTGGGGCCCTTCTGCATTTTCCTGCTTGCCGCGTCTGTCCGGTTGCTTGCCCGTTGGCTAGTGGCCTCTGTGACGACGCATCCTGAAATCTTCACTGCTGGTTTGGCTCCTCCAGACTGGCTCCCACTTCCTTGCAAAAGAGAAGCACCCCAGACCTTCCTGGTCTGCACCAGAAGCAAGTCCTCCGTTCTACGTGGGTTCCGCTTGCCAAGGCTTGGTGAGTCCTAGTTCAACTTCGACACCGCCGACAACAAGAGCCTTTGCAGGACAGCTCGCCTCCTGGTCCTGGTCGTCCTCGACGTCTCCTGGTCCCCGTGGCTGCAGAGACAAGCTTCACCTTCACCTGCAATCTTCACGACACTAGTGACCTTGACTCTGTCCCTTCTGCTTGCAGGTCTCCTCTCTTCTTGATCCCAGCCTTGGGGTCCACCGAACACTCTTCACTGACTGCCTGTCAGCAACTTTCCTTTAGGCATCCATAGAAGTTCACGACGAAATCCGACGCAAGTTCACACCTATGCACCCGCAGCCCGTTGGCTAGGTAACTTGGGTACTTCGGTGCTCACAAGGTAGTGACTATTCTAGGGTCTAGTTTCCGAGTCTCGACTCTCTAGCTGCCTCAGAAGTGTCCTTAAACTGTTAATTTCTAACTGCTAGTAATTCTATTGACTTTTACGCATTACGCGTGAGTGTTTCCACTCTGCACCTGAATCCCGTGGGCCTCCCACTTCCTAACTGTTGCTAGTGTAGTGTAGCCCCAGCGATTCCCTAGGCATAGGCCTATCATATTTCCGTGACAGTGGTCCTTATACCACTTCTTTAGTATATGGTTTGCGTGGCCCCTAGGGCCTAACTGTATTACTTACCTGTGTGACTTAATGTATGCATAAATAAGACTGTGTTGTACTTACCTCTAATCTCATAAAGAGTGCTGAGGGTTTGTCTAGAATAAATACACTTTATTTTATATATATATCTGTTGTGCTGTCCTTTCATTTGGTATTCAAGGGATTATATATGGTATCACAGCTGGCTTCACATGCCATTCAGAGTTTAGCCTAAGACTGCTCTTGTCCATGCTACCACTAGGATAGCTGGTCTATAAGGTTGACTTTACAACCAATCACCATAAGGGTTGTTTGGACTGATATAAGGTGTACACTAGAACTAGTGACATCATACATCAGGCCAACTTCTCACAACTGGTTCTTGAGCACTTTGTTTTGCTCAGCCCCTCTCCCTATTCACAGGGCAGGCCAGGGTCATCAGTCGCACCACAGGGGGCGGAGCCAGCATTGTGTGGGGAAAACCCAGCCCTATTCGGGACCCAGGTGTACTCCTCCCACCCATCTAGCTGCTGATCTCCCTATTCACCACTGTGTGACTCCTCCTGACTCTGGGGATTCCCTAGCCCGTCACATGACCTCAGCCAGCCAATCGCCAGACAAGGCACACATTTCACACTGCACACAGAAGTGCCCACTTCTAGAAGTGGCACTTCCATACTAGGTACATGCACGCCGCACACATCATCGCGCAGCATTTCACCACACGAGTCCGCACATACCAGATTCGACCCTGCACACCCCACGCATCAGGAGCTACCAGGGGCACATACATTCCCCATGCATTCCTATGGGAGGGCAGGCCTATCTCACCGCATGCACTCAGAGTGAGCACGCACTTTACTCTGGGACACAGGGAAAGTGCGCAGAAACCAAAAATCACTACCACCAGGTCACCAGTAAAAGCAAAAAGTTCAGGGGTGAACCTGCCAGAAGGGCCAAGTCCAACACCACCCCCTTCCAGCCAAAACGCAGGGCAGACCAATCACCACCGTGATGGACTTCCCTGATTGGGGTGATAGAACACGGACGCGGGCCCGCAACTGCAGGGACACCCTCCTGTTCTGCGCCACGGTGAACCCATGGGATTCCTTCTGAAACCACTGTCCGGACCAACTGGGCTACCCCACTGGTACTCCCAAGCTGTCCGCGGCCAAGACCAGGCCCTAGGCCACCCAGGTGCCACCGGTCCTTGCCTAATCACAGAGTGGGGGGTAGTAACCCCTGGCACATAGCGGCCATTCTCCACTCTTCCTGTCTGCAAGACAGGACTAGACTGCCATTGGTTCTCCAGCCTAGGGTCTACAACCTCAGGCGGACCAGGAGTCTCAGGGAAGGCTCTCCTCCCCCTACCTCTTCTCCTAGGGTTCCTCCTCCTCTGGCGAGGGGTACACCTAGAACGCCATTCCAACCCAGGGTTTAACCCCTCAGGTTGCACCGGAGTCAGAGGTGGGCTCTCCCACCCTCTGCACCCCCTTCCAGAGCCCTGCTCCCTACCAACTGGGGCAGTACCTCTGGAAGAAGAACCGGTCGGGACGCTGGTTACAGACGTCCCACCCTTCAGGTCAGTCTGCTCCTGAACCTGGCCTTCCAACCTCTGGCCTAGAACCTTTGGTGGAATAATCGCCTGGCACTCAAGGACTTCTGGGGATTTACACTCCATCCCCCTGAGGCTAATAAACGACACATACGTCGTGTGACTGTCTGTCTGGCGCGGGTCTCCCGTCCCCATTCCACCTGACAGTGCGTGAAGATCCCCCAGAACAGAAGTGGTGCCACCCGGGTCCCCCCAAGAAGATCTAGCCCAACTGGCTAGTCCCTGGTCCACTGGTGCATCCACTGGGAAACTCATCCCCCAATCACTCCTCACGCTGGACTCCTGTACCCTCCCTACCGGAGCTGTACTGCCAGACTCTAGAACCACAGGAGCCCTGTTTACAGGTGCTCCAGGTCCTCTACTCACTAAGATCTTCCTCAAGTGGAGTAACAGGACAGCCTAGGTCCCCAACTTGGTGTTCCCTCAAGAAACCATCCAAGTCCTGAGGCAGGGTTTCGTGCGTCTGGGGACCCTCGGTCACCCACTTACTCCCGCTCCACTGAGCCAGGCCGTAAGCCCCTACACCCTCCTCGCTATCCTGGGACCTAGCTGGGCTACACTGAGCCTCTTCCACCACGCTGGGCTGGAAGATACCTGAACCACTACTTTTGGAGTCACTCCCTAATGACTCTAGAGAACCTTTAGCACTTTCCCAGCGCTCTGCTTCATCCGCAAGCTCAAATGGCTCAGACAATCCACACCCCAACAGGTGTTGGCGCAACCCCGGCACACAACAACTGAGCAGGTGTTCTTTGAGAACCAGATCACACAGTTTATCAAAATCATTTTCTGTGGGAATCCAATCAAACAGTGCATTCTCACATTTATCCACAAACTCCTCCCAAGACTGGTGAGACAGGTACCAGACTGGGGGAACTGGGACTGGGATTACCTACACTGAAATCTATATAGCTACCACCACTGGACTCAACCCTCCCTTGGGAGTCCAGAAAATTAAAACTGCGCGCAGGGGATAGCCTACCCTCCAGAGCTACTTTGCCTCTGGTGGAGGCCCTCTCAGCCTCCTCTATCCTCTCCTGCGCCAAGACCCTCTCAGTCTCTAGCTGTTGCTTCTTGACCTCCAGCTGCGCCATAGCCTGGGCATGCTCTAACCTGAGCTTTTCTAACGTCAGCTGGTGTTCCCTTTCTTTCCTCCTATCTTCCCACTCCTCTGGGGACAGGGAAAGGGATGAGGCGCTGCCTCCTACGCTGGACCCAGCAAGGGACTCCCTACCTATGGGGTCTTCACTCTCTACTGGCGTCCAGGTACTGTTATCTTCTTCCTCCTCTTCTGAATCTTCAGGGCTCCCCACAGACCCAACACCCTCCAGGTGTGAGGCCCGGGCCCTTTCCGTACTGCGCTCAAGATCCCATTGACCCTTTTGCCATTGGATCAGGTTGCTTCTAAGTTTGGACTGAGTGTCTGACTCATCCACCCCTATGTCTCTCTCTCTACAGAACCTTTCCAACTCCTGCATATTGTACCATACTAGATCACTGAGATCAAAAGCAGGCTCCATTCTGGCGGACGTTCTGGTGAAAAGATTACACAGGGAACCTAGGGGTCTGAGCTTAACACAGGAGTACACAATTCACAAAAAGGGTTCAGCAAGCTCTCTATCCCAGAGAACTCACACTCACTTGTCTAGTGCCACACACCATTCATCCACACACAACCCTCCCCTCGGACTGGTAAGGCAGTTTCTACCACCCCTGATTGCTCAACCTGACCACAAGTGACGCAGGTACCAACTCTGGGCGCAGGGCGGGGAACAAATGTACTGGACACTATTATGCTGCCACCACTGGATCCCACCCTACTGGTGAATCCAGAAACACATTTCCACAGAAATGACAAAAACAAACTTCAAACAATAATCCCCATAATGTGATTATCTAAAATGTAGAGTTTTGTGGTGCGGCCGGTTGCTGCTGCGGTACAGCGCAAACGCAAGTCCAAATCCCACCGCTGATCACCAATGTTAGAAATGGCGATTTCTGGTTGGCTAAGGCTTGCGCCAAAGCCAGGCAGAAACCACCACTCTAGTCAGAGCTGGGGAGTTACACGCCAAAGATAACCCCTGCTCACCCCCTTGGTAGCTTGGCACGAGCAGTCAGGCTTATCCCGAAGACGATGTGTAAAGCGTTTGCGCGCGCACCCAGCAACAACACCCAAGGCCCACCACAAAGGAAACTCCACACAAGGTATTATATAAAAATAGCCTTTGTATTATACCAAACACATTAGATAATATTCACACAATTTACACTGTGCCAACTGGCACTGGCCAGAATTTTACAAGGGATTATATGTACAGGGGACAGGGCCACATGGACCACTGTCAGCAATTAGCACTTTTAGAACATAGCACTTAGAACATAGGATATAAAATTACTGTAGCACAAAATAGAATATGTAGCGCACAACCAGTAACCACTGGTAACAGGTAAGTACCACCTACGCAACCCTAACCACCTTAGGAAAATATCGCGCAGGGAACCAGGACCTCACTAGCACCACCTGTATTAGGAGAAAACAACCACCTAAGTATCACAATACCTGTAGGGGTATAAGCACATTACACATGATGCATAAAAACACATTCAGAGGTGTAAACAGAAGGCACCTGACGCATAAAAACACATTCAGAGGTGCAGGTTAGGGACAATAGCGCAAAACTCACATTAGCCACCACCTGTGGCAGTCCCTAGGCCAACTGGCCTTGTAGGGGGCTCAAACGTCCTTTGTTCAGCAGAGTCAGGGCTAGACTGCGCAGGCTGCGCAAGCCAAAATACCAAGCGCCCAGGAGCAACTAAGCACAGCCTACACGTTGCAGCTGCCCACTAAGTGCTGGGCAGCTGGGGAACTGAACTTGGGCACCGGCGTGCCTCTGGAGCCCTCTCTGGGCTCTGGAATGCAAATATGCCCTGGGCAATGGTTGAGCCTCGTGGGCTCTAAACCAACACTGTGCCCCGTCGTTGGAGCCTTCTAGGCTCTAGAACAAATATGGCCCCTTGGGAGTCCCTCTGGACTCTAGACAAATTATGCCCTCGTTGGAGCACACTCGCTCTGAGCACGCAATGCCCCCGTACGTTGGAGCCTCACGGGGCTCGTAAACACACAATGTGGTCCCGTTGTTGGAGTCCCCAGCACTCTAAAATACCCAATGCGGGACCGCTTCGTAAAGGAGAAGGGAAGCCCTCACTCACCGGCAGCACCCGTCGGCACTTCTCTCGCGGCGGGGCAGGGGGCAGTCACGGCACTTCTTCTCGTCCTTCTCTCCTCTGGAAAGCGTGGGGTAGGCTCCCGTCCGCTTCCTCCGACGACGCCCTCACTTCACCCGGCCCCCTCCTGGGACCCGGTACTCGAAGGCAACAGGTCAGCACGTCCCAGTGCGGGGTGGGCTCCCACCTGGGTCGGGGGATGCGGCACTCTTCTGGCTGCAGGAGCGTGGGGTAGGTTCCCGTCCGCTTCCTGGTTCCGGTACGAGGCTTCCGTCCCGCGGTCCGCCCCCAGGGGATGCCTGACTTCCTTTTCTACTCGGCCACGGCGGTGATTTTGATCCGGCGGCAATGAGGGGTGGGATCCCTCAAGAAAAACACGGCAATAAGCGGGGTGGGCACCCGCGACAGCACCAGTATGCGGGGTGGGCTCCCGCTATGGAAATAATTAAATAAGCGGGGTGGGCACCCGCCAACGAGCACTAAATGTGGGGGAATCCCTACGTCGGGGTTCCCCTGTAAAGGATCGCAGCTCAGCGCTGCTGGCCACAAATGAAGGCGCTTCTTAATCCAGACAAGGCACTTCTCCCCCACGGGAAGAAGGGCAAGTAAGAGCGCTTCTTCTAGGCGCTAGGTTCAGGGAAAGTTTTCAGAAGCAGGGGGGCAAAGACTGGGCCCAGGGGCCAGCTCACAGGGCCCTCCAGCAGGGAGGCAGTCCCCAGTGGCAGTCTCTCCTGGTGCCCAGCAGCAGCAGGCCCCCCTCAAGTTAGGATCAGCAAGAGAACACTTTTCATGGGGTCACAGCCCCTTCTTATACACAGAACACCTTTGTCTCAAGGTGCAGGGGAGGGGCGAACCAGCTGCAACTGGTTCTTGAGCACTTTGTTTTACTCAGCCCCTCTCCCTATTCACAGGGCAGGCCAGGGTCATCAGTCGCACCACAGGGGGCGGAGCCAGCATTGTGTGGGGAAAACCCAGCCCTATTCAGGACCCAGGTGTACTCCTCTCACCCATCTAGCTGCTGATCTCCCTATTCACCACTGGGTGACTCCTCCTGACTCTGGGGATTCCCTAGCCCGTCACATGACCTCAGCCAGCCAATCGCCAGACAAGGCACACATTTCACACTGCACACAGAAGTGCCCACTTCTAGAAGTGGCACTTCCATACTAGGTACATGCACGCCGCACACATCATCGCGCAGCATTTCACCACATGAGTCCGCACATACCAGACTCGACCCTGCACACCCCATGCATCAGGAACTACCAGGGGCACATACATTCCCCATGCATTCCTATGGGAGGGCAGGCCTATCTCACCGCATGCACTCAGAGTGCGCACGCACTTT
>NC_140579.1:1107155467-1107160467 GCF_964204655.1 Triturus cristatus
GGCACTGCCTTCCCCGTCTCGCGGTCGCCGGACCTCACGGAGGTCTGACCCAGCAAACCCGGAGAAAAAAGGACCATCGGGAAGGGGCTGAGAGGCAGGTGCGTACCCGGGCCCCTAGGGGCCCTGGTGGGCGGTCCCCGGCGCTGCCTTCCCCTTCTCGCGATCGCCGGACCTCACGGGGGTCTGACTCAGCATATTCAGCGAAAAAAGGACCATCGGGAAGGGGCTGACAGGCAGGAGTGTACCCGGGCCCCTGGGGGCCCCAGTGGGCGGGCCCCGGGTCTGCCTTCCCCCATCTCCGGATCCCTAGTAATCCGGAGGAAAATTACCGCCCTTTCTTGTAATCCGTGCGTACGAGGTGACAGAGGGGACCCTAGGCGCGAATATACCCGACCTCCTGGAGCCCTCGCTGGGAACCGGGAGGCAAATAGACCCTCATCGAGACTTCCAGGCAAGCTCGGCCATTTGGTCGCCCCATAGGAAAGCATAGTGCGTGACCAGATGGCCGAGGGGAAAGGAGCGACCAGATGGCCGAAGGGACTTGCGCGACAAGATGGCCGAGGGGACAGGCGCGACCAGATGGCCGAGGGGAAAGGGAAGGGGAAGCCTCCCCGGGCCCTCCGGACCCCGCCCCTGGCACCCTGCCGCATGGCAGGACCCAGGATGGAGCCCGGGGTGGGGGGGCGCTCTCCCCGGGGCCCCCAGGGGCCCGGCCGGAGCTCCTGAACCCAGACGAGCGAGGGGAGGCTCCCCGGACACAACAGAACCCTGTCCCGAGCCTTTGGGAGTGCCGCAGGCCGGGGGACAGGGCCTGGGGCCGGAGACCCCGACCCGGGGCCCGGCCGGGGCCCCCAGGCCCGCAGGCGCAGGGGAAGCCTCCCCGGGCCCTCTGGACCCCGCCCCGGGCACCGTGCCACGCGGCAGGACCCAGGACGGAGCCCGGGGCGGGGAGGCCCCCCTCCCCGGGGCCCCCAGGGGCCCAGACGGAACTCCTGAACCCAGACGAGTGAGGGGAGGCTCCCCGGACACAACGGAACCCCGTCCCGGGCCTTTGGGAGTGCCGCAGGCCGGAGGACGTGGCCCGACCGGGCCCCTGGACCCAGCCGAGGCCCACAGACACGCAGGCGCAGGGGAAGCATCCCTGGGCCCTCCGAACCCCACCCCGGGCACCCTGCCACGCGGCAGGACCCAGGACGGAGCCCGGGGCAGAGAGGCTGCCCTCCCCGGGGCCCCCAGGGGCCCGGAAGGAGCTCCTGAACCCAGACAAGAGAGGGGAGGCTCCCCGGACACAACGGAACCCCGTCCCAGGCCTTTGGCAGTGCCGCAGGCCGGGGGATGGGGCCCGGGGCCGGAGACCCTGACCCGGGGCCTGGCCGGCCCCTGGACCCAGCCGGGGCCTCCAGGCCCGCAGGCGCAGGGAAGCATCCCCGGGCCCTCCGGACCCCACCCCGGGGCCCGATCGGGCCCCTGGACCCAGCCGGGCCCCCAGGTCTGCAGGCGCAGGGGAAGCCTCCCCGGGCCCTCCGGACCCCATCCCGGGTACCCTGCCACGCAGCAGAACCCAGGACGGAGCCCGGGGCGGGGAGGCCGCCCTCCCCGGGGCCCTCAGGGGCCCGGACGTAGCTCCTGAACCCAGCCGAGCGAGGGGAGGCTCCCTGGCCACAACGGAACCCTGTCCCAGGCCTTTGGGAGTGCCGCAGGCCAGGGGACGGGGCCTGGGGCCCGGAGCCCCTGACCCAGGGCCCGACCGGGCCCCTGGACCCAGCCAGGGATCCCAGGACCACAGGTGCAGGGTAAGCCTCCCCGGACCCTCCGGACCCCTTGTCCCGGGCATCCTGCCACACAGCAGGCCCCGGGACAGAACCAGGGCAGCATCCGGGCCCGTCCAGCTGCCGGCTGAGGACCGAGAGGGGTCCCAGAGTACCCTGTCCCTAGTAATCGGGAGGAAGACTACCCCCCTTTCTTGAAACCTGCGCGCTCCGAGTGACGGAGGGGACCCTTGGGACGAACGCGCCCGGCCTCCTGGAGCCCTGGTTGGGATATGGGAGGCGAATGGACCCTCATCGGGACTTCCAGACCAGCCCAGCCATCTGGCCCCCCTTATAGGAAAGCATTGCGCGCGACCAGATGGCCGAGGGGAAAGGAGCGACCAGATGGCCGGCAACTGAAAGGACTCCCGTCTGCCCACCCAGAGCCAGGAAAAAGCGGTAGGGCTCCCGCCTGATCCAAGGGCTCGGTGGGCTCTGCTTCCCGGGGGGGGGGGGGGGGCTCGGGGACAGCGGCTGGGCCTCAGGCACGGGGAGGACCGACGGAGCTCTTGGGCCCGGGCGCTCCGGGGGGAGGACTGCCCGGACATGTGGAGCCCGTCCCTGGGCACATTGCCACGCCGCGGGCCGGAGGAGGGTGCCCCGGACGCCTGGGAGGATGTTGCCCGGGCATAGCCCATCTGGTCCCCGGCAAAGAACTACCAGCCCCGGAGGGGTGTTCCGGCATACCCTTCCCCTACGAATCTGGAGGAAGGCTACCCACCTTTCTTGTAAATCTCGTGCTCCGAGTGACGGAGAGGACCCTAGGCGCGGACGCGCCCGGCCTCCTTGAGCCCTGGCTGGGATCCGGGAGACGAATGGACCCTCATCGGGACTACCAGGCCGGCCTGGCCATCTGGTCGCCCTATTGGAAAGCATTGCGCGTGACCAGATGACCGAGGGGAAACAAACGACCAGATGGCCGGCAACTGGAAGGACTCCCGTCTGCCCGCCCAGATCCGGGCCATAGCGGTAGGGCTCCCGCCTGATCCAAGGGCTCGATGGGCCCTGCTTCCCGGGTGGGTGCTCGGTGACAGCGGCTGGGCCTCAGGCACGGGGAGGACCGACGGAGCTCTTGGGCCCGGGCGCCCCGGGGGGAGGACTGCCCGGGACCCGTGGAGCCCGTCCCTGGGCACTTTGCCAAGCCTCGGGCCTGAGGAAGGAGCCCCGGACGCCTGGGAGGATGTTGCCCGGGCATAGCCCATCTGGTCCCCGGCAAAGAACCACCAGCCCCGGAGGGGTGTTCCAGCATACCCTGCCCCTACTAATCCGGAGGAAGGCTACCCACCTTTCTTGTAACCCTCCCCTCCGAGTGACGGAGGGGATCCTAGGCGCGGATGCGCCCGACCTCCTGGAGCCCTGACTGGGATCCGGGAGTCAAATGAGCCCTCATCGGGACTTCCAGGCTGGCCCGGCCATCTGGTCGCCCCATTGGAAAGCATTGCACGCGACCAGATGGCTGAGGGGAAAGGAGCGACCAGATGGCCGGGACTGAAAGGACTCCCATCTGTCCAACCCCGAGGCTGCGCGCTAGGGTTCCCGCCTGCCCACGCAGGGCTCCGTGGCTGCAGGGCTCCGGGGCTGCAGGGCTCCGGGGCTGCAGGGCCCCAGGGCTGCAGGGCTCCGGGGCTGCAGGGCTCCGGGGCTGCAGGGCTCCGGGGCTTCAGGGCTCCGGGGCTCCGGGGCTCCGGGGCTCCGGGGCTGCAGGGCTCCGGGCCTGCAGGGCTCCGGGCCTGCAGGGCTCCGGGCCTGCAGGGCTCCGGGCCTGCAGGGCTCCGGGGCTCCGGGCTGAAGGGCTCCAGGGCTCCAGGGCTGCAGGGCTCCAGGGCTGCAGGACTCGGGGGGCTCGTAGACCCCATGCTGGGCCTCAGGCATGGGAGGCCCAGCGGAGTTCCCGGGGCCCGGACGCCCGGGGGACCCATCGAGCCCATCCTGGGCACTTTGCCTCGCCGCAGGCTGGAGGAGGGAGCACCGGACGCCCTGGGGAAGTGTCGTCCGGGCTTGGCCCATCTGGTCCCCGCCTGAGAACCGCCAGCCCCGGAGGGGTGTTCCGGCATATACTGCCCCTACTAAACCGGAGGAAGGCTACCCCTCTTTCTGGTAAACCGTGAGCACTGAGTGAGAGAGGGACCCTAGGCCTGGGCGCACCCGACTTCTTGGAGCCCTTCCTGGTATCGGGAAGGCGAATGAGCCCCCATCGGGACTTCCAGGGCAGCCCGGCCATCTGGTCACCCCATTAGAATGCATTGCGTGCGACCAGATGGCTAAGGGAAAGGTGCGACCAGATGGCCGGGACCGAAAGGACTCCCATCTGCCCGTGCCGAGTCATAGCGGTAGGGCTCCCACCTGCCCTTGCAGGGCTCTGGAGCTCTGCACCAGCGACCCTTGTCCCGGGCAGATGGACACTTGGCAGGCCGCAGGACGCGAGCTCCAAGGCCCTGACCGAAACTCAGGAGGCCCGGGGCCGATCTCTGCTTCTCAACGCAGCCAGCCCGGGGAGATCGGGGAGCCTGCCCAAGCACGAGGGACCCCAGTTCCGGGCACATGGTCCATCAGGTTGTGCGCTCGTTTTCCACAATTTTTTTCAGAATAGTGCGTAGTTGCGCTAGGCAAAGTCCGCCCAGCCCTACTCAGGATGTGCTCTCGTTTTCCACAATTTCTTTCAAAATTCTGCGTAGTGGCGCTACGCAAAGTCCGCCCAGCCCTAACCAAACTCCTACTACGCAGTGGAAAGGATTTAGCCAGCCACCCACCCACCTGGCCCGGTCCCTGCTTCTGATCACAGCCAGGTCTGGGGAGCCTCCCTTGGCCCAATGGACCCCGTCACGGGCACCCGGACCCTCGCCAGTCCGCAGGACAGGTTCTCACGAACCACATGGTTGTATAGGGGTGGGCAGAAAACTACGCTCCGTCAGCGTAGCAGATAAAGCCAGCCACTCCTGCACACCGGCCCTGTCCCTGCTTCTGATAGCAGCCAGGCCGGAGAGAGCCTCCCTGGGCCCCGGTGGACCCCTGTCTCTAGCACCCAGACCCTCGGCTGTCTTGCAGGACGGGGGACTCACGCACCCCGGGGCCTGCCGGACGGAGCACAAGCCCCGGACCCGGGCCCAGCTTCCGAACCCTAGCCAGGCCAGGGAGAGCCTCCCCTGGCCACGGTGGACACCCTTCCCCAGCACATTGACCCTCGGCTGGCTT
>NC_140579.1:1107172967-1107185467 GCF_964204655.1 Triturus cristatus
GCCCACGAAGAACGGAGGACTTGCTTCTGGTGCAGACCAGGAAGGTCTGGGGTGCTTCTCTTTTGCAAGGAAGCGGGAGCCAGTCTGGAGGAGCCAAACCAGCAGTGAAGATTTCTGGATGCGTCGTCACAAAGGCCACTAGCCAATGGGCAAGCAACCGGACAGACGCGGCAAGCAGGAAAATGCAGAAGGGCCCCACGCAGGACTCGTGGAGTGTGGGGGGCTGATCTTCGGTGCAGATGGTGCTTGGGGTTGGGGCTTCTCAATCCCCGGTGCACAACTTCGAGGGTGCCTCAGAAGCTGCGCTGGAAGATACTAGCCACTTTTCCCAGGTAGCCGGTCCCACGTCTCTCGTCACCTCCACGGATCTAAGCTCGGCTGTGGATGTGGATCAGGGTCGGAGAAGTCTGGAAGTCAAGGCTCTGGTCGGGCTCTGCAGTCGGTCCCTCGTAGAACTTCAGCAAAGCAAAGGGTAGTCTCTTGATGGTGCCTGTTTGCACAGGGTAGCCACTCCTTGGCCACAAGGGAGATTCTTCAGTCTTCTTCTTTCGTCGAATGTCGAAGGTCCAGATTTCTGTTCAAGTTGCAGGTTCAGGATAATCTAATCTCCTGGGGCCCAGCTACCACTCTTATACTAATCTGGGGGGCTGGGTTACCTGCTAGGTCACACCTTATGGGTGGGACCTGGGAGGGGGGTGGTTACACCCCCTTTCCTTTGTCCAGTTTCACGCCAGGACTGGGGCTGGAGTGCCCCAGCACCGGTTTGAACTGGACTATGCACGGGACACCTTGTGTGCCCCAGGCATGTCTCATTCTTTTCATCCCTCCCTGCCCCAATACACTAAGGCCTGTCTGGGGTGGTGCTCGCACCTCCCAAGGCAGGAAACCTATTGTCCAAGCCTACCTTGCCGGGATCACTCCCAGCAGCAGGAGGTCAGACTCGTGTCTGTGGCAGCAGCATCCATTTTGTGATGCTGGGGCTCTGGTTAACTTTAACCGGGTAAGTAGGTTACAACATGTCTTCTCCCTCTAGAAGGGAGGGATAATATCCTCATTCCCAGAAATGGGATGGCGGTTTTATTCCAAAGTGTTAGACACCTTACACAACATGTTTTGATAAAGCCAAACCATAGTTACCATGACCGTTTAAGATTATAAGGCACCTTAAGAGTATATGGTAGGCTATATCATAGAACAGCTATAAGGACATGGTTCCGAAAGCTGCAGACAGGCTCAGCTCATGTTAGAGCACCATCTCACATGTTACCAAGCACTCTGCCTCCAGGATTGTTAAGGCCTGCCATAGGAGTGGCTGATAGGTACACATGTGTCTATATGTAAGTTAGGTATAGGAATACTACACCTAAGCAAGGAGTGATTACACAGCCTTGCCCCAGCTGAGCGATCAGCCAGTTGTGTCATAATGGAAGGCCAGGCCAGGGGTGGCACAATACATGCTGCAGCCCCTGGTAGGCCTAGGGTACACCTATGCCCTGGGTACCTAAGGTACACTGTACAGGGGCCAATAAGGTGATCCTATCCAAATGGGTTATGCACCTAAAGTACATAGTATCAATTTAGAGAGAGAACAGCAGGGCTGTGGGTCTGATTAGCAGGCCCACAGCCACATCTAAGTCGAAAACCAGTAAAGCAAAAGCAAAAAGTGGGGGTGAACATAGAAAGCAGACCCTACTCTCCTACACAACCCCCCCCCCTAACTTAGGGACATTAAACTAACCTTGACCAGTTGAGTCTTCATGTTCTAAGTGGAGATATCTGGAGAGTCCATCTGCATTGGCATGGTCAGTCCCAGGTCTATGTTCCACTGTGAAGTCCATCCCCTTTAGGGAAATGGACCACCTAGGAAGTTTGGGATTTTCACCCTTCATCTGATTTAGCCACAAGAGGGGCTTATGGTCTGTCTGAATCTTGAAGTGAGTGCCAAACAAGTATGGCCTCAGCTTCTTCAGGGCCCAAACCACAGCAAAGGCCTCCCTCTCAATAGCTGACCAACGTTTCTCTCTAGGGGTCAGCCTTCTACTTATAAAAGCAATGGGCTGGTCTTGACCATCTACATTCAGTTGTGAAAGAACAGCTCCCACACCTAACTCAGAAGCATCTGTCTGGACAATGAACTCTTTGGAGTAGTCTGGACTTTTCAGAATAGGTGCACTGCACATGGCCTGCTTCAGGTCATCAAATGCTTTTTGACAGCTTACTGTCCACTGAACTTTCTTTGGCATCTTCTTGGAGGTCAAGTCATTAAGTGGTGTCACAATGGACCCATAGTTCTTAACAAACTTTCTGTATTACCCAGTCAGGCCCAAGAAAGCTCTGACCTGAGTCTGGGTAGTTGGAGAAGTCCAGTCCTTTATGGTCTGGATCTTGCTCTCCAGTGGTTGAACCTGACCCCCACCAACTAGGTGGCCCAGGTATACAACCTTGCTCTGCCCCATCTGGCACTTAGTGGCCTTGATAGTGAGGCCTGCCTTTTGCAGGGCCTCTAAAACATTCCTCAGGTGGACCAGATAATCCTCCCAGGTGGAGCTAAAGACAGCAATATCATCAAGATAAGCTGCACAATAATCATCCAACCCGGTAAGGACTTGATTCACCAACCTTTGGAAAGTGGCAGGTGCATTCTTCAAACCAAAGGGCATTACCACAAATTGATAATGTCCTCCTGGGGTCGAGAAAGCAGTTTTGGCCTTTGCATTCTCAGCTAGTCTGATTGGCCAGTAGCCTGCTGTCAGGTCAAATGTGCTCAAAAACTTAGCAGCTGCCAGTCTGTCAATGAGCTCATCTGCCCTAGGTATTGGGTGGGCATCTGTCCAAGTGACAGCATTGAGACCTCTGTAATCCACGCAAAACCTCATCTCTCTCTTACCATCTTGGGTGTGAGGTTTTGGCACAAGGACTACAGGACTAGCCCAAGGGCTCTCTGAAGGTTCAATGACTCCCAGCTCCAACATCTTTTGTACCTCAACTTTTATGCAGTCCCTGACATGGTCAGGTTGCCTGTAGATTTTACTCTTCACAGGTAGACTGTCACCAGTGTCCACCTCATGGGTGCACCAGTTTGTCTGACTTGGTGTCAGAGAGAACTTATGTCTGTAGGATTGCAGAACCTGTCTGCAGTCCTGTTGCTGATGGACAGTGAGGCTGTCAGAAAAGACCACACCATCAACTGAGCCATCATCAGGGTTCTGAGTCAACAGGTCTGGGAGAGGGTCACTCTCTTCCTCCTGCCCCTCATCTGTAGCCATGAGTAAGCCCATGTCTGCCCTGTCAACATATGCCTTCAATCTGTTGACATGAAGCACCCTGTGGGGGCTTCTGGGAGTCCCAAGGTCCACCAAGTAGGTGACTTCTCCCTTTTTCTCAACAATAGTGTGGGGTCCAGACCATTTGTCTTGGAGTGCTGCTGGGGCCACTGGCTCCAACACCCACACTTTCTGCCCTGGCTGGTAAACAGTCAGCACAGCCTTTTGGTCATGCCAAGCTTTTTGGAGTTCTTGGCTTGTCTCAAGGTTTTTAGAAGCCTTCTTCATATACTCTGCCATCCTGGAGCGGAGACCAAGTACATAATCCACTATGTCAAGTTTGGGTTGTCTGAGAGGTCTCTCCCATCCTTCCCTCACTAAACATAGGGGTCCTCTTACAGGATGCCCAAACAGAAGCTCAAAAGGGCTGTAGCCAACCCCCTTTTGTGGGACCTCTCTGTAAGCAAACAGAAGGCAGGGTAAAAGGATGTCCCATCTTCGCCTAAGCTTGTCTGGTAAACCTTTTATCATTCCCTTTAGGGTCTTGTTGAATCTCTCAACAAGCCCATTGCACTGTGGGTGATAGGGTGTGGTGGACTTGTAGTTCACACCACACTCCTTCCACATTGCAGTCAAGTATCCTGACATGAAGTTGGCACCTCTGTCAGAAATGACCTCCTTTGGAAAGCCCACTCTGGAGAATACTCCAAGCAGGGCCTTTGCCACAACAGGAGCTGTTGTGGTCCTCAGGGGAATAGCTTCTGGATACCTGGTGGCATGGTCCACTATCACCAGTATGAATCTGTGCCCAGATGCTGTTTGTGGGTCCATTGGTCCTACAATATCTATGCCCACTCTTTCAAAGGGAACCCCCACCACAGGTAGTGGTATGAGGGGGGCCTTTGTGGTGCCACCTGATTTGCCACTGGCTTGGCAGGTGAGACAGGAGCGACAAAACTCCTTGGTATCTTCTGACATATGGGGCCAGTGAAAGTGAGGGACAAGCCTGTCCCAAGTCTTGTTCTGGCCTAAGTGTCCTGCAAGGGGAATATCATGGGCCAAGGTAAGAAGGAAGCCTCTGAACTTCAGTGGTATGACCTACCTCCTGGATGCACCAGGCTTGGGGTCTCTAGCCTCTGAATACAGTAGCCCTTCATCCCAATACAGTCTATGGGTACCTTGAGCATTCCCTGCAGAATCAGCAGCAGCCAGCTGTCTGAGGGGTTCAAGAGAGGGGCAGTCTAATTGAGCCTGCCTCAGATCTGCCCTTGAAGGTCCCCCTGCCCCAAGAAACTCAACCTGATCAGGTTCAAGTTCTTCTAGGACCGTTCCTTCAGGGCCCTCAGAATCATCCTCCTGGGAGGGCTGATCCACCACCTGAGGCAGGGGGGAAGGCACAGCCTTAACCCTACTGCTCTTTCTCTTGGGTTGTGACTGGTCCAAAGTTTCAGGATCCAGCACTTGTTCAGTGGTGCACTTTTTGGCCTGTGACCTGGTCACAGCAAGGACATGTGCATCTATCCCCAGCATTTCTGCATGGGTCCTATACTCCACTTCAGACCAAACTGAAGTTTCAAGATCATTGCCCAGTAAACACTCTACAGGAAGGTCTGAACTAACAACAACTTTCTTGAGGCCAGTTACCCCTCCCCAGGAGAAGTTAACAATAGCCACACTATGGGAGGTAGTGGCATTGCTAGCGTTGGTCACTAGGTAATTCTCACCTAGTATGATCTGTCCAGGGTCCACAAAGGCAGGTGTCACCATTGTGACACTAGCCCCAGTGTCCCTGTAGGCCTGAGCCATTCTTTGGTTGATAAAAGGAGTCTGTCTGTACTTGCCCAGGTTACTGGGGCCTACAGTAGAGGACAAAGCTAAGTCCCCATCACAGATCAGAACAGCCTGAGTAGGTATTCTGACTAGGCCAGAATCCTCCTCAGTTCCCAGGGTTAACCCTACTACACCCTTTTACTGGGAACCACCACTTACAGCTGGACTAGGGGGTAGAGTTGCCTTAGGGGCAATGGTGGCTTGGGGCTTATCCTTTTTGGTGCACTCACTAAACCAATGTGAGTTGGACTTACGATAGTTGCACCATGTTTTCTTTTGGCCATCTTTCTTTTTATCCTTTTTGGGACCACCCTCCCCCTGAGCCTTTTGGGGGCCTGGTGAAGACTTCTGGTCTTTTTGTTTCTGATCATTACCCTTCTGGTCTGCCTTTTTCTGATCACCGCCCTGGTTCTGGTTTTTCTGCTTAACTCTAGTCCTGACCCATCTATCTGCCTTCTTTCCCAATTCTTGGGGAGAAGTCAGATCAGAATCAATCAGGTGTTGATGCAGTAGCTGGTTTTGACAGTTGTTAAGGATTTGCTCTCTCATGATCAAATTATACAATCCTGTATAGTCCTTAACCTTACTTCCCACTAGCCAGCCTTCCAGAGCCTTAGTGGCACAATCTACAAAGTCAGTCCAGTCCTGAGTCTGTGTCTTCTGGGTATCCCTGAACAACAACCTGTATTGTTCAGTGGTTAGGCCAAACCCATCAATTAGAGCACTCTTCAGGACAGTGTAATTATCTGCATCCTCATCACTAACTGTGAGGAGCTTGTCTCTACCTTTCTCAGAGAAGGAGAGCCACAAGATAGCTGCCCACTGACTTTGGGGTACCTGCTGTACTTTGCAAGCTCTCTCCAAAGCAGTTATCCATTTGTGGATGTCATCCCCACACTTGTAGGGAGGGACAATCTTGCTCAGGTTTCTATTATCATAGTGCCTGTCTCTATCTTTAGGGATATTGCTGCCACCAGTGGGTTCTGACCCACTTAACTTCTGTTCTCTAGCCAGAGCAAGCTTCTCCTTGGCAAGGGCAAGTTCTTCCCTCTGAATCCTTAGATTAGCTTCCCTCATTCTGGCTTCATGCTCCTTTCTCTCAGGGGAAGTCATTCCCCTGTGAGAGGAAGCAATAGAGATGCTAGAGACATGGGAGTGGATGGATTCCCGTGAAGGGGATCTGTCCCTCCTGCTTCTCTGTGTAAGCCCACTTGGGGGTCTGTATGGGGGGACCCCATGCAAACTCCCATGTAAGCTTAGGTTAGCCTGGCTAAGTCTTCCTACTTGGCCCTGGCTGTCTACCTCTTCATCTGAAGCCCCATCTGACTCATCTGTGGTGGGTAGACCCTCCTTTGTACCTAGAGTACTGGCCTGTGAGGCCCTCAAAGCATCATACTCCTCTAGGAGCTGTACTAACTGAAGGAGGGTAGGGTTTGCACCCTGTTTTAACTTTCTGGAGGTGCACAATTGTCTCATCTCCTGAAAAGTTAGGGTATCATATCTAGAGGGGGTCTTCTTCAGACCTGCCCCTCCTGAGAGAGCATCTACTTGATCTCCTCCCAGAGACATGATCTAGTGAGGGTGTGGTGTGTGCACCTACCTACACTAGTTGTTTCTACTAAACCTCTCTGGTAGTTGTAGTCAGGGTGTGTTACTCCCTTCAACCTACAACCACTAAGTCCAGTAGGACTTAAGTATTATAATCTATGTTATATGTACCTAAACAATATCTGTGTGATCTTTCAATTTAGTATCTCAAGATTACAATGGTATTACACCAGCAAGCTCAGATCCCAACCGCTGCTCACCAATGTGAGACGTTGGCCTGATGTATGATGTCACTAGTTCTAGTGTACACCTTATATCAGTCCAAACAACCCTTATGGTGATTGGTTGTAAAGTCAACCTTATAGACCAGCTATCCTAGTGGTAGCATGGACAAGAGCAGTCTTAGGCTAAACTCTGAATGGCATGTGAAGCCAGCTGTGATACCATATATAATCCCTTGAATACCAAATGAAAGGACACCACAACAGATATATATATAAAATAAAGTGTATTTATTCTAGTCAAACCCTCAGCAGTCTTTATGAGATTAGAGGTAAGTACAACACAGTCTTATTTAAGCATACATTAAGTCACACAGGTAAGTAATACAGTTAGGCCCTAGGGGCCACGCAAACCATATACTAAAGAAGTGGTATAAGGACCACTGTCACGGAAATAGGATAGGCCTAGGGAATCGCTGGGGCTACACTACACTAGCAACAGTTAGGAAGTGGGAGGCCCACGGGATTCAGGTGCAGAGTGGAAACACTCACGCGTAATGCGCAAAAGTCTATAGAAATAGTAGTTGTTAGAAATTAACAGTTTAAGGAAGCTTCTGAAGCAGCTAGAGTCGAGACTCGGAAACTAGACCCTAGGATAGTCACTACCCTTGTGAGCACCGAAGTACCCAAGTTACCTAGCCCACAGGCTGCGGGTGCATAGGTGTGAACTTGCGTCGGGCTACCCCCCTTTCTTGTAACCCGCGCGCTCCGGGTGACGGAGGAGACCCAAGGGGTGAACGCACCCGGCCTCTTGGAGCCCTGGCTGGGATCCGGGAGGCGAATGGACCCTCATCGGGACTTCCAGGCCTGGCCCGGCAATCTGGTCGCCCCATTGAAAAGCCTTGCGCGCGACCAGATGGCCGAGGGTAGAGGAGTGACCAGATGGCCGGCACCTGAAGACTCCCGTCTGCCATAGCGGTAGGGCTCCCGTCTAACCACCCACCCACCCGCCAAGGGCTCGGGGGGATTCTGGTTCCCGGGGTGGGCTCGGGGGACCCCGGCTGGGCCTCAGGCACGGGGAGGACCACTGGAGCTTTCGGGGCCCGGGGGCCCAGGCACCCGGGGGAGGACTGCCCGGGACCCGTGGAGCCCGTCCCTGGGCACTTTGCCACGCCGCGGGCCGGTGGAGGGAAGCCCCGGAGGCCTGGGAGGATGTTGCCCGGGCGTAGCCCATCTAGTCCCCGGCAAGGAACTGCCAGCCCCGGAGGGTTGTTCCGGCATACCCTGCCCCTACTAATCCGGAGGAAGGCTACCGTCCTTTCTTGTAACCCGCGCGCTCCGGGTGATGGAGGGGACCCTAGGTGCAGACGCGCCCGACCTCCTGAAGCCCTGGCTGGGATCCGGGAGGTGAATGGACCCTCATCGGGACTTCCAGGCCGATCCGGCCATCTGGTCGCCCCATTGGAAAGCATTGCACGCGACCAGATGGCCGAGGGGAAAGGAGCGACTGGATGGCCGGCACCTGAAAGGACTCCTGTCTGCCCGAGCCATAGCGGTAGGGCTCCCACCTGCCCACCCACCTGCCAAGGGCTCGGGGGGACTCTGCTTCCCGGGGTGGGATCGGGGGACCCCGGCTGGGCCTCAGGCACGGGGAGGACCACCGGGGCTCTCGGGGCCCGGGGGCCCAGGCGCCCGGGGGAGGACTGCCCGGGACCTGTGGAGCCCGTCCCTGGGCAATTTGCCACGCCGCGGGCCGGTGGAGGGGACACTAGGCGCTGACGCGCCCTACCTCCTGGAGCCCTGGCTGGGATCCGGGAGGTGAATGGACCCTCATCGGGACTTCCAGGCCGGCCCGGCCATCTGGTCACCCCATTGGAAAGCATTGCGCGCGACCAGATGACCGAGGGGAGAGGTGCAACCAGATGACCGGGACTGAAATTACTCCCATCTGTCAGCCTTCGCGCTAGGGTTCCCGCCTGCCGACGCAGGGCTCCGGTGCTGCAGGGCTCCGGTGCTGCAGGGCTCCAGGGCTCCGGTGCTGCAGGGCTCCAGGGCTCCACGGCTCCAGGGCTGCAGAGCTCCAGGGCTGCAGAGCTCCGGGGCTGCAGGGCTCCGGGGCTGCAGGGCTCCAGGGCTGCAGGGCTCCGGGGCTGCAGGGCTCCGGGGCTGCAGGGCTCCGGGGCTGCAGGGCTCCGGGGCTGCAGGGCTCCGGGGCTCCGGGGCTGCAGGGCTCCAGGGCTGCAGGGCTCCGGGGCTGCAGGGCTCCAGGGCTCCAGGGCTTCAGGGCTGCCGGCCTCGGGGGGGCTCGTAGACCCCACGCTGGGCCTCAGGCATGGGTCCCGGTGGAGCTCCCGGGGCCCGGACGCCCGGGGGACCCATGGAGCCCATCCCAGGCACTTTGCCTCACCACGGGCTGGAGGAGGGAGCACTGGACGCCCCGGGGAAGTGTCGTCCGGGCTTGGCCCATCTGGTCCCCGCCTGAGAACCGCCATCTCCAGGAGGGGTGTCCCGGCATACCCTGCCCCTACTAATCCGGAGGAAGGCTACCCACCTTTCTTGTAACCCTCGCACTCCGAGTGACGGAGGGGATCCTAGGCGCGGATGCGCCCAACCTCCTGGAGCCCTGACTGGGATCCGGCAGTCAAATGAGCCCTCATCGGCACTTCCAGGCTGGCCCGGCCATCTGTTTGCCCCATTGGAAAGCATTGCGTGCGACCAGATGGCCGAGGGAAAGGTGCGACCAGATGGCCGGGACCGAAAGGACTCCCAGCTGCCCACACCGAGCCATAGCGGTAGGGCTCCGGGGCTCTGCACCAGGGTCTCTTGTCCCGGGCAGATGGACACTTGGCAGGCCGCAGGACGTGGGATCCCAGGCCCTGACCAAAAATCAGGAGGCCCGGGGTCGGTCCCTGCTTCTCAACGCAGCCAGGCCGGGGAGGTCGGGGAGCCTGCCCAAGCACGAGGGACCCCAGTCCCGGGCACATGGTCCCTCAGGTTGTGCGCTCGTTTTCCACAATTTGTTTAAAAATTCCGCGAAGTAGCATTGCGAAAATTCTGCCCAGCCCTAGCTGCCAAACTCCTACTTAAGCAAGGAAAAGACTTAGCCAGCCACACAACCACCTGGCCCGGTCCCTGCTTCTGATACCAGCCAGGTCTGGGGAGTCTCCATTGGCCCGATGGACCCCGTCACGGGCACCCGGACCCTCACCAGGCCGCAGGACGGGTGCTCCCGCACCACATGGTCGTATAGGGGTGGGCGGAAAATTCCGCTCCGCCAGCGTAGCAGATAAAGCCAGCCACCCCTGCTCACCGGCCCGGTCCCTGCTTCTGAACGCAGCCAGGCCGGGGAGAGCCTCCCCGGGCCCCGGTGGATCCCTGTCTCCAGCGCCCGGACTCTCGGCTGGCTTGCAGGACGGGGGGCTCCCGCACCCCGAGGCCTGCCGGACGGAGCACGAGCCCCAGGCCCGGTCCCAGCTTCCGAACCCTAGCCAGGCCGGGGAGAGCCTCCCCGGGGCCCCGGTGGACACCCTTCCCCAGCGCCCGGACCCTCGGCTGGCTTGCAGGACGGGGGGCTCCCGCACCATAGGACACTGTGACAGAGCACAAGCCCCGGGTCCGGGCCCAGCTTCCGAGCCCTAGCCAGGCTGGGGAGAGCCTCCCCGGGCCCCGGTGGACACCCTTCCCCAGCGCCCGGACCCTCGGCTGGCTTGCAGGACGGGGGGCTCCCGCACCATGGGACACTGTGATGGAGCACAAGCCCCGGGTCCGGGCCCAGCTTCCGAACCCTAGCCAGGCTGGGGAGAGCCTCCCTGGGCCCCGGTGGACACCCTTCCCCACTGCCCAGACCCTCGGCTGGCTTGCAGGACGGGGATCTCCTGCACCCCGGGGCCTGCCGTATGGAGCACGAGCCCCAGGCCCGGTCCCAGCTTCAGAACTCTAGCCAGGACGGGGAGAGCCTCCCCGGGCCCCGGTGGACACCCTTCCCCAATGCCTGGACCCTCGGCTGGCTTGCAGGACGGGGGGCTCCCGCACCATGGGACACTGTGACGGAGCACAAGCCCCGGGTCCGGGCCCAGCTTCCGAACCCTAGCCAGGCTGGGGAGAGCCTCCCCGGGCCCCGGTGGACACCCTTCCCCAGTGCCCGGACCCTCGGCTGGTTTGTAGGACGGGGGGCTCCTGCACCCCGGGGCCTGCCGGACGGAGAACGAGCCCCAGGCCCGGTCCCAGCTTCAGAACACTAGCCAGGCCGGGGAGAGCCTCCCCGGGCCCCGGTGGACACCCTTCCCCAGCGTCTGGAACCTCAGCTGGCTTGCAGGACGGGGGGCTCCCATACCATGGGACACTGTGACGGAGCACAAGCCCTGGGTCCGGGCCCGGCTTCCGAACCCTAGCCAGGCTGGGGAGAGCCTCCCCGGGCCCCGGTGGACACCCTTCCCCAGCGCCCGGACTCTTGGCTGGCTTGCAGGACGGGGGGCTCCCGCACCATGGGACACTGTGACGGAGCACAAGCCCCGGGTCCGGGTCCGGGCCCAGCTTCTGAACCCTAGCCAGGCTAGGGAGAGCCTCCCCGGGCCCCGGTGGACACCCTTCCCCAGCGCCCGGACCCTCGGCTGGCTTGCAGGACGGGGGGCTCCCGCACTATGGGACACTGTGACGGAGCACAAGCCCCGGGTCCGGGCCCAGCTTACGAGCCCTAGCCAGGCTGGAGAGAGCCTCCCCGGGCCCCGGTGGACACCCTTCCCCAGCGCCCGGATCCTCTAATGGTTTGCAGGACGGGGGGCTCCCGCACCATGGGACACTGTGATGGAGCACAAGCCCCGGGTCCGGGCCCAGCTTCCGAACCCTAGCCAGGCTGGGGAGAGCGTCCCCGGGCCCCGGTGGACACCCTTCCCCAGTGCCCGGACCCTCGGCTGGCTTGCAGGACAGGGGCCTCCCACACCCCGGGGCCTGCCGGACGGAGCACGAGCCCCAGGCCCGGTCCCAGCTTCAGAACCCTAGCCAGGCCGGGGAGAGTCTTCCCGGGGCCACGGTGGACCCCCTGTCCCCAGCACCCGGACCCTCGGCTGGAACCAAAGAGGGTTAAGCCCAGGCCATGTCCTCTCCCCGACAGCCTGCCCGGGGAGCCCATTTTTCTCGACTATTAAGCCCCCACGTAGTGGAGGCTTACAGAACTCTGGGGAAGGACAAAAGTTGGAGCTAGCCCAGCCGGCCGGCAGATAGGCCCGCAGGGACATCTGGTCACCCGGCCCGCAGGGACATCTGGTCACCCGGCCCGCAGGGCCATCTGGTCGCCCGGCCCGCAGGGCCATCTAGTCGCCCGGCCCGCTGGGCCATCTGGTCGCGCAGCCAGGTGACCAGATGGCCAGGGGCGCCCCCAGGTGGCCTGGGAGGGTGCCGTGCCCAGTCGCCCTTGCAGTCCGGCGAGGGTGGCCAGGCGCTCCGAGGCAGCCGCTCGGGAGGGCTCCTTCCCCGGTGCTGCTCCTCGCCTCCCTGCACTGGAGCGGCGGGAAGGGGAGGCCAGGCCATCTGGTCAGCCTGCCGAGCAGCGAGGGACTGTGGCCCCCATCCCCGCACCCCGGTGGGGCAGGGACGGGAGGGGGAAGCCCCCGTGCCGGAAGGCACGTGGTGGAGGCAGCCT
>NC_140579.1:1107187967-1107200467 GCF_964204655.1 Triturus cristatus
CTTTCTGGAGGTACACAATTGTCTCATCTCCTGAAAAGTTAGGGTATCATATCTAGAGGGGGTCTTCTTCAGACCTGCCCCTCCTGAGAGAGCATCTACTTGATCTCCTCCCAGAGACATGATCTAGTGAGGGTGTGGTGTGTGCACCTACCTACACTAGTTGTTTCTACTAAACCTCTCTGGTAGTTGTAGTCAGGGTGTGTTACTCCCTTCAACCTACAACCACTAAGTCCAGTAGGACTTAAGTATTATAATCTATGTTATATGTACCTAAACAATATCTGTGTGATCTTTCAATTTAGTATCTCAAGATTACAATAGTATTACAACAGCAAGCTCAGATCCCAACCGCTGCTCACCAATGTGAGAAGTTGGCCTGATGTATGATGTCACTAGTTCTAGTGTACACCTTATATCAGTCCAAACAACCCTTATGGTGATTGGTTGTAAAGTCAACCTTATAGACCAGCTATCCTAGTGGTAGCATGGACAAGAGCAGTCTTAGGCTAACCTCTGAATGGCATGTGAAGCCAGCTGTGATACCATATATAATCTCTTGAATACCAAATGAAAGGACACCACAACAGATATATATATATAAAATAAAGTGTATTTATTCTAGTCAAACCCTCAGCACTCTTTATGAGATTAGAGGTAAGTACAACACCGTCTTATTTCAGCATACATTAAGTCACACAGGTAAGTAATACAGTTAGGCCCTAGGGGCCACGCAAACCATATACTAAGTAAGTGGTATAAGGACCACTGTCACGGAAATAGGATAGGCCTAGGCCTAGGGAATCGCTGGGGCTACACTACACTAGCAACAGTTAGGAAGTGGGAGGCCCACGGGATTCAGGTGCAGAGTGGAAACACTCATGCGTAATGCGTAAAAGTCGATAGAATTACTAGCAGTTAGAAATTAACAGTTTAAGGACACTTCTGAAGCAGCTAGAGTCGAGACTCGGAAACTAGACCCTAGGACAGTCACTACCCTTGTGAGCACCGAAGTACCCAAGTTACCTAGCCCACGGGCTGCGGGTGCATAGGTGTGAACTTGCGTCGGGTTTCGTCGTGGACTTCTATGGATGCCTGAAGGAAAGTTGCTGACAGGCAGTCAGTGAAGAGTGTCCGGTGGATCCCAAGGCTGGGATCAAGAAGAGAGGATACCTGCAAGCAGAAGGGACAGAGTCAAGGTCACTAGCCAGTGACCACGTGGAACCAGGAAGGAACCAGGCGATGTCGTGAAGATTGCAGGTGAAGGTGAAGCTTGTCGCTGCAGCCACGGGTACCAGGAGACGTCGAGGACGACCAGGACCAGGAGGCGAGCTGTCCCACGAAGGCTCTTGCTGTCGGCGGCTTCGAAGTTGAACTAGGACTCACCAAGCCTGGGCAAGCGGAACCCACGAAGAATGGAGGACTTGCTTCTGGTGCAGACCAGGAAGGTCTGGGGTGCTTCTCTTTTGCAAGGAAGCGGGAGCCAGTCTGGAGGAGCCAAACCAGCAGTGAAGGTTTCAGGATGCGTCGTCACAAAGGCTACTAGCCAACGGGCAAGCAACCATACAGGTGCGGCAAGCAGGAAAATGCAGAAGGGCCCCACGCAGGACTCGTGGAGTGTGGGGGGCTGATCTTCGGTGCAGATGGTGCTTGGGGTTGGGGCTTCTCAATCCCCGGTGCACAACTTCGAGGGTGCCTCAGAAGCTGCGCTGGAAGATACTAGCCACTTTTCCCAGGTAGCCGGTCCCACGTCTCTCGTCGCCTCCACGGATCTCAGCTCGTCTGTGGATGTGGATCAGGGTCGGAGAAGTCTGGAAGTCAAGGCTCTGGTCGGGCTCTGCAGTCGGTCCCTCGTAGAACTTCAGCAAAGCAAAGGGTAGTCTCTTGATGGTGCCTGTTTGCACAGGGTAGCCACTCCTTGGCCACAAGGGAGATTCTTCAGTCTTCTTCTTTCGTCGAATATCGAAGGTCCAGAGTTTCTGTTCAAGTTGCAGGTTCAGGATAATCTAATCTCCTGGGGCCCAGCTACCACTCTTATACTAATCTGGGGGGCTGGGTTGCCTGCTAGGTCACGCCTTATGGGTGGGACCTGGGAGGGGGGTGGTTACACTCCCTTCCCTTTGTCCAGTTTCGCGCCAGGACTGGGGCTGGAGTGCCCCAGCACCGGTTTGAACTGGACTATGCACGGGACACCTTGTGTGCCCCAGGCATGTCTCATTCTTTTCATCCCTCCCTGCCCCAATACACTAAGGCCTGTCTGGGGTGGTGCTTGCACCTCCCAATGCAGGAAACCTATTGTCCAAGCCTCCCTTGCCGGGATCACTCCCAGCAGCAGGAGGTCAGACTCGTGTCTGTGGCAGCAGCATCCATTTTGTGATGCTGTGGCTCTGGTTAACTTTAACCGGGTAAGTAGGTTACAACATGTCTTCTCCCTCTAGAAGGGAGGGATAATATCCTCATCACCAGAAATGGTATGGGGGTATTATTCCAAAGTGTTAGACACCTTACACGACATGTTTCGATAAAGCCAAACCATAGTTACCATAACCGTTTAAGATTATAAGGCACTTTAAGAGTATATGGTAGGCTATATCATAGAACAGCTATAAGGACATGGTTCCGAAAGCTGCAGACAGGCTCAGCTCATGCTAGAGCACCATCTCACATGTTACCAAGCACTCTGCCTCCAGGATTGTTAAGGCCTGCCATAGGAGTGGCTGATAGGCACACATGTGTCTATATGTAAGTTAGGTATAGGGATACTACACCTAAGCAAGGAGTGATTACACAACCTTGCCCCAGCTGAGTGATCAGCCAGTGGTGTCATAATGGAAAGCCAGGCCAGGGGTGGCATAATACATGCTGCAGCCCCTGGCAGGCCTAGGGTACACCTATGCCCTGGGTACCTAAGGTACACTGTACAGGGGCCAATAAGGTGATCCTATCCAAATGGGTTATGCACCTAAAGTACATAGTATCAATTTAGAGAGAGAACAGCAGGTCTGTGGGTCTGATTAGCAGGCCCACAGCCACATCTAAGTCGAAAACCAGTAAAGCAAAAGCAAAAAGTGGGGGTGGAAATAGAAAGCAGACCCTACTCTCCTACACAACCCCCCCCCCCCCAAACTTAGGGACCTTAAACTAACCTTGACCAGTTGAGTCTTCATGTTCTAAGTGGAAATATCTGGAGAGTCCATCTGCATTGGCATGGTCAGTCCCAGGTCTATGTTCCACTGTGAAGTCCATCCCCTTTAGGGAAATGGACCACCTAGGAAGTTTGGGATTTTCACCCTTCATCTGATTTAGCCACAAGAGGGGCTTATGGTCTGTCTGAATCTTGAAGTGAGTGCCAAACAAGTATGGCCTCAGCTTCTTCAGGGCCCAAACCACAGCAAAGGCCTCCCTCTCAATAGCTGACCAACGTTTCTCTCTAGGGGTCAGCCTTCTACTTATAAAAGCAATGGGCTGGTCTTGACCATCTACATTCAGTTGTGAAAGAACAGCTCCCACACCTAACTCAGAAGCATCTGTCTGGACAATGAACTCTTTGGAGTAGTCTGGACTTTTCAGAATAGGTGCACTGCACATGGCCTGCTTCAGGTCATCAAATGCTTTTTGACAGCTTACTGTCCACTGAACTTTCTTTGGCATCTTCTTGGAGGTCAAGTCATTAAGTGGTGTCACAATGGACCCATAGTTCTTAACAAACTTTCTGTAGTACCCAGTCAGGCCCAAGAAAGCTCTGACCTGAGTCTGGGTAGTTGGAGGAGTCCAGTCCTTTATGGTCTGGATCTTGCTCTCCAGTGGTTGAACCTGACCCCCACCAACTAGGTGGCCCAGGTATACAACCTTGCTCTGCCCTATCTGGCACTTAGTGGCCTTGATAGTGAGGCCTGCCTTTTGCAGGGCCTCTAAAACATTCCTCAGTGGACCAGGTGATCCTCCCAGGTGGAGCTAAAGACAGCAATATCATCAAGATAAGCTGCACAATAATCATCCAACCCGGTAAGGACTTGATTCACCAACCTTTGGAAAGTGGCAGGTGCATTCTTCAAACCAAAGGGCATTACCACAAATTGATAATGTCCTCCTAGGGTCGAGAAAGCAGTTTTGGCCTTTGCATTCTCAGCTAGTCTGATTTGCCAGTAGCCTGCTGTCAGGTCAAATGTGCTCAAAAACTTAGCAGCTGCCAGTCTGTCAATGAGCTCATCTGCCCTAGGTATTGGATGGGCATCTGTCCTAGTGACAGCATTGAGACCTCTGTAATCCACGCAAAACCTCATCTCTCTCTTACCATCTTGGGTGTGAGGCTTTGGCACAAGGACTACAGGACTAGCCCAAGGGCTCTCTGAAGGTTCAATGACTCCCAGCTCCAACATCTTTTGTACCTCAACTTTTATGCAGTCCCTGACATGGTCAGGTTGCCTGTAGATTTTTCTCTTCACAGGCAGACTGTCACCAGTGTCCACCTCATGGGTGCACCAGTTTGTCTGACTTGGGGTCAGAGAGAACATATGTCTGTAGGATTGCAGAACTTGTCTGCAGTCCTGTTGCTGATGGACAGTGAGGCTGTCAGAAAAGACCACACCATCAACTGAGCCATCATCAGGGTTCTGAGTCAACAGGTCTGGGAGAGGGTCACTCTCTTCCTCCTGCCCCTCATCTGTAGCCATGAGTAAGCCCATGTCTGCCCTGTCAACATATGCCTTCAATCTGTTGACATGAAGCACCCTGTGGGGGCTTCTGGGAGTCCCAAGGTCCACCAAGTAGGTGACTTCTCCCTTTTTCTCAACAATAGTGTGGGGTCCAGACCATTTGTCTTGGAGTGCTGCTGGGGCCACTGGCTCCAACACCCACACTTTCTGCCCTGGCTGGTAAACAGTCAGCACAGCCTTTTGATCATGCCAAGCTTTTTGGAGTTCTTGGCTTGCCTCAAGGTTTTTAGAAGCCTTCTTCATATACTCTGCCATCCTGGAGCGGAGACCAAGTACATAATCCACTATGTCAAGTTTGGGTTGTCTGAGAGGTCTCTCCCATCCTTCCCTTACTAAACATAGGGGTCCTCTTACAGGATGCCCAAACAAAAGCTCAAAAGGGCTGTAGCCAACCCCCTTTTGTGGGACCTCTCTGTAAGCAAACAGAAGGCAGGGTAAAAGGATGTCCCATCTTCGCCTAAGCTTGTCTGGTAAACCTTTTATCATTCCCTTTAGGGTCTTGTTGAATCTCTCAACAAGCCCATTGCACTGTGGGTGATAGGGTGTGTTGAACTTGTAGTTCACACCACACTCCTTCCACATTGCAGTCAAGTATCCTGACATGAAGTTGGCACCTCTGTCAGAAATGACCTCCTTTGGAAAGCCCACTCTGGAGAATACTCCAAGCAGGGCCCTTGCCACAACAGGAGCTGTTGTGGTCCTCAGGGGAATAGCTTCTGGATACCTGGTGGCATGGTCCACTATCACCAGTATGAATCTGTGCCCAGATGCTATTTGTGGGTCCATTGGTCCTACAATATCTATGCCCACTCTTTCAAAGGGAACCCCCACCACAGGGAGTGGTATGAGGGGGGCCTTGATGGTGCCACCTGATTTGCCACTGGCTTGGCAGGTGACATAGGAGCGACAAAACTCCTTGGTATCTTCTGACATATGGGGTCAGTGAAAGTGAGGGACAAGCCTGTCCCAAGTCTTGTTCTGGCCTAAGTATCCTGCAAGGGGAATATCATGGGCCAAGGTAAGAAGGAAGCCTCTGAACTTCAGTGGTATGACCAACCTCCTGGATGCACCAGGCTTGGGGTCTCTAGCCTCTGAATACAGTAGCCCTTCATCCCAATACACTCTATGGGTACCTTGAGCATTCCCTGCAGCCTCAGCAGCAGCCAGCTATTTGAGGGGTTCAAGAGAGGGGCAGTCTAATTGAGCCTGCCTCAGATCTGCCATTGAAGGTCCCCCTGTCCCAAGAAACTCAACCTGATCAGGTTCAAGTTCTTCTAGGACAGTTCCTTCAGGGCTCTCAGAATCATCCTCCTGGGAGGGCTGATCCACCACCTGAGGCAGGGGGGAAGGCACAGCCTTAACCCTACTGCTCTTTCTCTTGGGTTGTGACTGGTCCATAGTTTCAGGATCCAGCACTTGTTCAGTGGTGCACTTTTTGGCCTGTGACCTGGTCACAGCAAGGACATGTGCATCTATCCCCAGCATTTCTGCATGGGTCCTATACTCCACTTCAGACCAAACTGAAGTTTCAAGATCATTGCCCAGTAAACACTCTACAGGAAGGTCTGAACTAACAACAACTTTCTTGAGGCCAGTTACCCCTCCCCAGGAGAAGTTAACAATAGCCACACAATGGGAGGTAGTGGCATTGCTAGCATTGGTCACTAGGTAATTCTCACCTAGTATGATCTGTCCAGGGTCCACAAAGGCAGGTGTCACCATTGTGACACTAGCCCCAGTGTCCCTGTAGGCCTGAGCCATTCTTTGGTTGATAAAAGGAGTCTGTCTGTACTTGCCCAGGTTACTGGGGCCTACAGTAGAGGACAAAGCTAAGTCCCCATCACAGATCAGAACAGCCTGAGTAGGTATTCTGACTAGGCCAGAATCCTCCTCAGTTCCCAGGGTTAACCCTACTACACCCTTTTGCTGGGAACCACCACTTACAGCTGGACTAGGAGGTACAGTTGCCTTAGGGGCAATGGTGGCTGGGGGCTTATCCTTTTTGGTGCACTCACTAAACCAATGTGAGTTGGACTTACAATAGTTGCACCATGGTTTCTTTTGGCCATCTTTCTTTTTATCCTTTTTGGGACCACCCTCCCCCTGAGCCTTTTGGGGACCTGGTGAAGACTTCTGGTCTTTTTGTTTCTGATCATTACCCTTCTGGTCTGCCTTTTTCTGATCACGCCCTGGTTTTTCTGCTTAACTCTAGTCCTGACCCATCTATCTGCCTTCTTTACCAATTCTTGGGGAGAAGTCAGATCAGAATCAATCAGGTGTTGATGCAGTAGCTGGTTTTGACAGTTGTTAAGGATTTGCTCTCTCATGATCAAATTATACAATCCTGTATAGTCCTTAACCTTACTTCCCACTAGCCAGCCTTCCAGAGCCTTAGTGGCACAATCTACAAAGTCAGTCCAGTCCTGAGTCTGTGTCTTCTGGGTATCCCTGAACAACAACCTGTATTGTTCAGTGGTTAGGCCAAACCCATCAATTAGAGCACTCTTCAGGACAGTGTAACTGTCTGCATCCTCATCACTAACTGTGAGGAGCTTGTCTCTACCTTTCTCAGAGAAGGAGAGCCACAAGATAGCTGCCCACTGACTTTGGGGTACCTGCTGTACTTTGCAAGCTCTCTCCCAAGCAGTTATCCATTTGTGGATGTCATCCCCACACTTGTAGGGAGGGACAATCTTGCTCAGGTTTATATTATCATAGTGCCTGTCTCTATCCTTAGGGATATTGCTGCCTCCAGTGGGTTCTGACCCACTTAACTTTTGCTCTCTAGCCAGAGCAAGCTTCTCCTTGGCCAGGGCAAGTTCTTCCCTCTGAATCCTCAGATGAGCTTCCCTCATTCTGGCTTCATGCTCCTTTCTCTCAGGGGAAGTCATTCCACTGTGAGAGGAAGCATTAGAGATGCTAGAGACACGGGAGTGGATGGATTCCCTTGAGGGGGATCTGTCCCTCCTGCTTCTCTGTGTAAGCCTACTTGGGGGTCTGTATGGGGGGACCCCATGCAAACTCCCATGTAAGCTTAGGTTAGCCTTGCTAAGTCTTCCTACTTGGCCCTGGCTGTCTACCTCTTCATCTGAAGTCCCAGCTGACTCATCTGTGGTGGGTATACCCTCCTTTGTACCTAGGGTACTGGCCTGTGAGGCCCTCAAAGTATCATACTCCTCTAGGAGCTGTACTAACTGAAGGAGGGTAGGGTTTGCACCCTGTTTTAACTTTCTGGAGGTACACAATTGTCTCATCTCCTGAAAAGTTAGGGTATCATATCTAGAGGGGGTCTTCTTCAGACCTGCCCCTCCTGAGAGAGCATCTACTTGATCTCCTCCCAGAGACATGATCTAGTGAGGGTGTGGTGTGTGCACCTACCTACACTAGTTGTTTCTACTAAACCTCTCTGGTAGTTGTAGTCAGGGTGTGTTACTCCCTTCAACCTACAACCACTAAGTCCATTAGGACTTAAGTATTATAATCTATGTTATATGTACCTAAACAATATCTGTGTGATCTTTCAATTTAGTATCTCAAGATTACAATGGTATTACAACAGCAAGCTCAGATCCCAACCGCTGCGCACCAATGTGAGAAGTTGGCCTGATGTATGATGTCACTAGTTCTAGTGTACACCTTATATCAGTCCAAACAACCCTTATGGTGATTAGTTGTAAAGTCAACCTTATAGATCAGCTATCCTAGTGGTAGCATGGACAAGAGCAGTCTTAGGCTAAACTCTGAATGGCATGTGAAGCCAGCTTTGATACCATATATAATCCCTTGAATACCAAATGAAAGGACACCACAACAGATATATACATAAAATAAAGTGTATTTATTCTAGACAAACCCTCAGCACTCTTTATGAGATTAGAGGTAAGTACAAGACAGTCTTATTTAAGCATACATTAAGTCACACAGGTAAGTAATACAGTTAGGCCCTAGGGGCCACGCAAACCATATACTAAAGAAGTGGTATAAGGACCACTGTCACGGAAATAGGATAGGCCTAGGCCTAGGGAATCACTGGGGCTACAGTACACTAGCAACAGTTAGGAAGTGGGAGGCCCACGGGATTCAGGTGCAGAGTGGAAACACTCACGCGTAATGTGTAAAAGTCGATAGAATTACTAGCAGTTAGAAATTAACAGTTTAAGGACACTTCTGAAGCAGCTAGAGAGTCGAGACTCGGAAACTAGACCCTAGGATAGTCACTACCCTTGTGAGCACCGAAGTACCCAAGTTACCTAGCCCATGGGCTGCGGGTGCATAGGTGTGAACTTGCGTCGGGTTTCGTCGTGGACTTCTATGGATGCCTGAAGGAAGGTTGCTGACAGGCAGTCAGTGAAGAGTGTCCGGTGGATCCCAAGGCTGGGATCAAGAAGAGAGGAGACCTGCAAGCAGAAGGGACAGAGTCAAGGTCACTAGCCAGTGACCACGTGGAACCAGGAAGGAACCAGGCGATGTCGTGAAGATTGCAGGTGAAGGTGAAGCTTGTCGCCGCAGCCACGGGGACCAGGAGACGTCGAGGACAACCAGGACCAGGAGGCGAGCTGTCCCACAAAGGCTCTTGCTGTCGGCGGTGTCGAAGTTGAACTAGGACTCACCAAGCCTTGGCAAGCGGAACCCACGAAGAACGGAGGACTTGCTTCTGGTGCAGACCAGGAAGGTCTGGGGTGCTTCTCTTTTGCAAGGAAGCGGGAGCCAGTCTGGAGGAGCCAAACCAGCAGTGAAGATTTCAGGATGTGTCGTCACAGAGGCCACTAGCCAACGGGCAAGCAACCTGACAGACGCGGCAAGCAGGAAAATGCAGAAGGGCCCCACGCAGGACTCGTGGAGTGTGGGGGGCTGATCTTCGGTGCAGATGGTGCTTGGGGTTGGGGCTTCTCAATCCCCGGTGCACAACTTCGAGGGTGCCTCAGAAGCTGCGCTGGAAGATACTAGCCACTTTTCCCAGGTAGCCGGTCCCACGTCTCTCGTCGCCTCCACGGATCTCAGCTCGGCTGTGGATGTGGATCAGGGTCGGAGAAGTCTGGAAGTCAATGCTCTGGTCGGGCTCTGCAGTCGGTCCCTCGTAGAACTTCAGCAAAGCAAAGGGTAGTCTCTTGATGGTGCCTGTTTGCACAGGGTAGCCACTCCTTGGCCACAAGGGAGATTCTTCAGTCTTCTTCTTTCGTCGAATGTCGAAGGTCCAGAGTTTCTGTTCAAGTTGCAGGTTCAGGATAATCTAATCTCCTGGGGCCCAGCTACCACTCTTATACTAATCTGGGGGGCTGGGTTGCCTGCTAGGTCACGCCTTATGGGTGGGACCTGGGAGGGGGGTGGTTACACCCCCTTCCCTTTGTCCAGTTTCGCGCCAGGACTGGGGCTGGAGTGCCCCAGCACCGGTTTGAACTGGACTATGCACGGGACACCTTGTGTGCCCCAGGCATGTCTCATTCTTTTCATCCCTCCCTGCCCCAATACACTAAGGCCTGTCTGGGGTGGTGCTCGCACCTCCCAAGGCAGGAAACCTATTGTCCAAGCCTCCCTTGCCGGGATCACTCCCAGCAGCAGGAGGTCAGACTCGTGTCTGTGGCAGCAGCATCCATTTTGTGATGCTGGGGCTCTGGTTAACTTTAACCGGGTAAGTAGGTTACAACATGTCTTCTCCCTCTAGAAGGGAGGGATAATATCCTCATCCCCAGAAATGGGATGGGGGTATTATTCCAAAGTGTTAGACACCTTACAGGACATGTTTTGATAAAGCCAAACCATAGTTACCATAACCGTTTAAGATTATAAAGCACTTTAAGAGTATATGGTAGATTAGATCATAGAACAGCTATAAGGACATGGTTCCGAAAGCTGCAGACAGGCTCAGCTCATGCTAGAGCACCATCTCACATGTTACCAAGCACTCTGCCTCCAGGATTGTTAAGGCCTGCCATAGGAGTGGCTGATAGGTACACATGTGTCTATATGTAAGTTAGGTATAGGAATACTACACCTAAGCAAGGAGTGATTACACAACCTTGCCCCAGCTGAGTGATCAGCCAGTTGTGTCATAATGGAAGGCCAGGCCAGGGGTGGCATAATACATGCTGCAGCCCCTGGCAGGCCTAGGGTACACCTATGCCCTGGGTACCTAAGGTACACTGTACAGGGGCCAATAGGGTGATCCTATCCAAATAGGTTATGCACCTAAAGTACATAGTATCAATTTAGAGAGAGAACAGCAGGGCTGTGGGTCTGATTAGCAGGCCCACAGCCACATCTAAGTCGAAAACCAGTAAAGCAAAAGCAAAAAGTGGGGGTGAACATAGAAAGCAGACCCTACTCTCCTACACTTTCTCTAGATAGTCAAGTTTGATCGTCTTCTCGGCGCTCCACCAGGGCCGTTGCCGACCCCGGCGGGGCCGATCCGAGGACCTCACTAAACCATCCAATTGGTAGTAGCGACGGGCGGTGTGTACAAAGGGCAGGGACTTAATCAACGCGAGCTTATGACCCGCACTTACTGGGAATTCCTCGTTCATGGGAAATAATTGCAATCCCCAATCCCTATCACGAACGGGGTTCAGCGGGTTACCCGCACCTGTCGGCGAAGGGTAGACACACGCTGATCCATTCAGTGTAGCGCTCGTGCAGCCCCGGACATCTAAGGGCATCACAGACCTGTTATTGCTCGATCTCGTGTGGCTGAACGCCACTTGTCCCTCTAAGAAGTTGGACGCCTGTAGGAAAGTGGATATCTGACTATGGTTACCCCCAACTTTTTGCCTAGTATCTAGCTGGTTTTTCGACTTAGTTGGCCTGAGATCCGGCCATTCAGGGTCTCAGGCTGTCTGCTCTCTCTTTAAAATGGACTCTCTGTACCCTAGGTACATTCCCAATTGGTAAGGATCACCTTATTGGACCCTGTACAGTGTACCCTAGATACCCAGGGCATAGGTGTACCCTAGGCCTCCCAGGGGCTGCAGCATGTATTATGCCACCCCTGGTCTGGCCTTCCAATCAGACACAACTGGCTGATCACTCAGCTGGGGCAAGGTCGTGTAATCACCCCTTGCTTAGATATAGTATGCCTATATCTACCCTTATATATAGACACATGTGTACCTATCAGTCACTCCTATGGCAGGCCTTAACAATCCTGGAGGCAGAGTGCTTGGTAACATGTGAGATGGTGCTCTAGCATGAGCTGAGCCTGTCTGCAGCTTTCGGAACCATGTCCTTATAGCTGTTCTATGATATAGCCTACCATATACTCTTAAAGTGCCTTATAATCTTAAACGGTTATGGTAACTATGGTTTGGCTGTATCAAAACATGTCGTGTAAGGTGTCTAACACTTTGGAATAATACCCACATACCATTTCTGGTGATGAGGATATTATTCCTCCCTTCTAGAGGGAGAGACATGTTAAAATCCTACTTTGCTGTTTAACTCTAACCAAAGCCTCAGCATCACAAAATGGATGCTGCTGCCACAGACACAAGTCTGACCTCCTGCTGCTGGGAGTGATCCCAGCCAGGGAGGCTTGGACAATAGGTTTCCTCAACCTCCCCAGACATACTTTAGTGTATTGGGGCAGGGAGGGCTGAAAGGAAGGAGACATGCCTGGGGCACACAAGGTGTCCCATGCATAGTCCAGTTCAAACCGGTGCTGGGGCACTCCAGCCCCAGTCCTGGCGCGAAACTGGACAAAGGGAAGGGGGTGTAACCACCCCCCTCCCAGGTCCCACCCATAAGGCGTGACCTAGCAGGTAACCCAGCCCCCCAGATTAGTATAAGAGTGGTAGC
>NC_140579.1:1107205467-1107212967 GCF_964204655.1 Triturus cristatus
GGCCCAGAGGCGCAGGGGGTGGGGAGGCCGCCCTCCCCGGGGCCCCCAGGGGCCTGGCCAAAGCTCCTGAACCCAGACGAGCGAAGGGAGGCTCCCCGGCCACAACGGAACCCCGTCCTGGGCCTTTGGGAGTGGCGCAGGCCGGGGGACAGGGCCCGGGGCCGGAGACACCGACCCGGGGCCCGACCGGGCCCCTGGACCCAGCCGGGGCTCCTGGGCCCGGAGGCGCAGGGGGAGCCTCCCTGGGCCCTCCGGACCCCGCCCCGGGCACCCTGCCACGCGGCAGGACCCAGGACGGAGCCCGGGGTGGGGAGGCCGCCCTCCCCTGGGCCCGCAGGGGTCCGGCCGGAGCTCCTGAACCCAGACGTGCGAAGGGAGGCTCCCCGGCCACAACGGAACCCCGTCCCAGGCCTTTGGCAGTGCCGCAGGCCGGGGGACGGGGCCCGGGGCCGGAGACCCCGACCCGGGGCCCGACCGGGCCCCTGGAACCAGCCGGGGCTCCCGGAGGTGCAGGGGGAGTCTCCCCGGGCCCTCCGGACCCCACCCCGGGCACCCTGCCACGTGGCAGGACCCAGGACAGAGCCCGGAGTGGGGAGGCCGCCCTCCCCGGGGCCCCCAGGGGCCCGGCCAAAGCTCCTGAACCAAGACGAGCGAAGGGAGGCTCCCCGGCCACAACGGAACCCCGTCCTGGGCCTTTGGCAGTGCCGCAGGCCGGGGGACGGAGCCCGGGGACGGAGCCCCCCACCTGGGGCCCGACAGGGCCCCTGGACCAAGCCGGCGCTCCCAGGCCCGGAGGCACAGGGGGAGCCTCCCCGGGCCCTCCGGACCCCGCCCCAGGCACCCTGCCACGCGGCAGGACCCAGGACGGAGCCCAGGGTGGGGAGGCCGCCCTCCCCGGGGCCCCCAGCAGCCCGGTCGGAGCTCCTGAACCCAAACCAGCGAGGGGAGGCTCCCCGGCCACAACAGAAGCCCGTCCCGGGCCTTTGGCAGTGCCGTGGGGTGGGGGGACGGGGCCGGAGACCCCGACCAGGAGCCCGGCCCCTGGACCCAGCCGGGGCTCCCAGGACCACAGGCGCAGAGGAAGCCTCCCCAGGCCCTCCGGACCCCGTCCCGGGCACCCTGCCATGCGGCAGGTCCCGGGACAGACCCGGGGCTGACGCGGCATCCGGGCCCATCCAGCTGCCAGCTGAGGACCGAGAGGGGTCCCAGAGTAGCCTGTCCCTAGTGATCCGGAGGAAGGCTACCCCCCTTTCTTGTAACCCGCGCGCTCCGGGTGACGGAGGAGACCCAAGGGGTGAACGCACCCGGCCTCCTGGAGACCTGGCTGGGATCCGGGAGGTGAATGGACCCTCATCGGGACTTCCAGGCCTGGCCCGGCAACCTGGTCGCCCCATTGGAAAGCCTTGCGCGTGACCAGATGGCCGAGGGTAGAGGAGTGACCAGATGGCCGGCACCTGAAGACTCCCGTCTGCCATAGCGGTAGGGCTCCCGCCTAACCACCCACCCACCCGCCAAGGGCTCAGGGGGACTCTGCTTCCCTGGGTGGGCTTTGGGGACCCAGGCTAGGCCTCAGGCACGGGGAGGACCACCGGAGCTTTCGGGGCCCGGGGGCCCAGGCGCCCGGGGGAGGACTGCCCGGGACCCGTGGAGCCCATCCCTGGACACTTTGCCACGCCGCGGGCCGGTGGAGGGAAGCCCCGGAGGCCTGGGAGGATGTTGCTCGGGCGTAGCCCATCTGGTCCCCGGCAAGGAACTGCCAGCCCCGGAGGGGTGTTCCGGCATACCCTGCCCCTACGAATCCGGAGGAAGGCTACCGTCCTTTCTTGTAACCCGCGCGCTCCGGGTGACGGAGGGGACCCTAGGCGCGGACGCGCCCGACCTCCTGGAGCCCTGGCTGGGATCCGGGAGGTGAATGGACCATCATCGGGACTTCCAGGCCGACCCGGCCATCTGGTCGCCCCATTGGAAAGCATTGCACGCGACCAGATGGCCGAGGGGAAAGGAGCGACTGGATGGCCGGCACCTGAAAGGACTCCTGTCTGCCCGAGCCATAGCGGTAGGGCTAGCACCTGCCCACCCACCCGCCAAGGGCTCGGGGGGACTCTGCATCCCGGGGTGGGCTCGGGGGAACCCGGCTGGGCCTCAGGCACGGGGAGGACCACTGGGGCTCTCAGGGCCCGGGGGCCCAGGTTTCCGGGGGAGGACTGCCCGGGACCCGTGGAGCCCGTCCCTGGGCACTTTGCCACGCTGCAGGCTGGTGGAGGGAAGCCCCTGAGGCCTGGGAGGATGTTGCCCGGACGAAGCCCATCTGGTCCCCGGCAAGGAACTGCCGGCCCCGGAGGGGTGTTCCGGCATACCCTGCCCACACTAATACAGAGGAAGGCTACCGTCCTTTCTTGTAACCCGCGTGCTCCGGGTGACGGAGGGGACCCTAGGCGCGGACGCGCCCGACCTCCTGGAGCCCTGGCTGGGATCCGGGAGGTGAATGGACCCTCATCGGGACTTCCAGGCCGGCCTGGCCATCTGGTCGCCCCATTGGAAAGCATTGCGCGCGACCAGATGGCCGAGGGGAAAGGAGCGACCGGATGGCCGGCACCTGAAAGGACTCCCGTCTGCCCGAGCCATAGCGGTAGGGCTCCCACCTGCCCACCCACCCGCCAAGGGCTCGTGGGGACTCTGCTTCCCGGGGTGGGCTCGGGGGACCCCGGCTGGGCCTCAGGCACGGGGAGGACCACCGGAGCTCTCGGGGCCCAGGGGCCCAGGCGCCCGGGGGAGGACTGCCCGGGACCCGTGGAGCCCGTCCCTGGGCAATTTGCCACGCCGCGGGCCGGTGGAGGGAAGCCCCGGAGGCCTGGGAGGATGTTGCCCGGGCGTAGCCCATATGGTCCCCGGCAAGGAACCACCGGCCACGGAGGGGTGTTCGGGCATACCCTGCCCCTACTAATCCGGAGTAAGGCTACCATCCTTTCTTGTAACCCGCGCGCTCCGGGTGACGGAGGGGACCCTAGGCGTGGACGCGCCCGACCTCCTGGAGCCCTGGCTGGGATCAGGGAGGTGAATGGACCCTCATCAGAACTTCCAGGCCGGCCAGGCCATCTGGTCGCCCCATTGGAAAGCATTGCGCGCGACCAGATGGCCGAGGGGAAAGGAGCGACCGGATGGCCGGCACCTGAAAGGACTCCCGTCTGCCCGAGCCATAGCGGTAGGGCTCCCACCTGCCCACCCACCCGCCAAGGGCTCGTGGGGACTCTGCTTCCCGGGGTGGGCTCGGGGGACCCCGGCTGGGCCTCAGGCATGGGGAGGACCACCAGAGCTCTCGGGGCCCAGGGGCCCAGGCGCCCGGGGGAGGACTGCCCGGGACCCGTGGAGCCCGTCCCATGGGCAATTTTGACACGCCGCGGCCGGTGGAGGGAAGCCCCGGAGGCCTGGGAGGATGTTGCCCGGGCGTAGCCCATCTGGTCCCCGGCAAGGAACCGCCGGCCCCGGAGGGGTGTTCGGGCATACCCTGCCCCTACTGATCCGGAGGAAGGCTACCGTCCTTTCTTGTAACCCGCGCGCTCCGGGTGACGGAGGGGACACTAGGCGCGGACGCGCCCGACCTCCTGGAGCCCTGGCTGGGATCCGGGAGGTGAATGGACCCTCATCGGGACTTCCAGGCCGGCCCGGCCATCTGGTCACCCCATTGGAAAGCATTGCGTGCGACCAGATGGCCGAGGGGAGAGGTGCAACCAGATGACCGGGACTGAAAGGTCTAGGAGAGTAGGGTCTGCTTTCTATGTTCACCCCCACTTTTTGCTTTTGCTTTACTGGTTTTCGACTTAGATGTGGCTGTGGGCCTGCTAACCAGACCCACAGCCCTGCTGTTCTCTCTCTAAATTGATACTATGTACTTTAGGTGCATAACCCATTTGGATAAGATCACCTTACTGGCCCCTGTACAGTGTACCTTAGGTACCCAGGGCATAGGTGTACCCTAGGCCTACCAGGGGCTTCAGCATGTATTATGCCACCCCTGGCCTGGCCTTCCATTATGACACAACTGGCTGATCACTCAGCAGGGGCAAGGCTGTGTAATCACTCCTTGCTTAGGTGTAGTATTCCTATACCTAAGTTACATATAGACACATGTGTACCTATCAGTCACTCCTATGGCAGGCCTTAACAATCCTGGAGGCAGAATGCTTGGTAACATGTCAGATGGTGCTCTAGCATGAGCTGAGCCTGTCTGCAGCTTTCGGAACCATGTCCTTATGGCTGTTCTATGATATAGCCTACCATATACTCTTAAAGTGCCTTATAATCTTAAACGGTTATGGTAACTATGGTTTGGCTTTATCAAAACATGTCGTGTAAGGTGTCTAACACTTTGGAATAATACCCCCATCCCATTTCTGGAGGGAGAAGACATGTTGTAACCTACTTACCCGGTTAAAGTTAACCAGAGCCCCAGCATCACAAAATGGATGCTGCTGCCACAGACACGAGTCTGACCTCCTGCTGCTGGGAGTGATCCCGGCAAGGGAGGCTTGGACAATAGGTTTCCTGCCTTGGGAGGTGCGAGCACCACCCCAGACAGGCCTTAGTGTATTGGGGCAGGGATGGATGAAAAGAATGAGACATGCCTGGGGCACACAAGGTGTCCCGTGCATAGTCCAGTTCAAACCGGTGCTGGGGCACTCCAGCCCCAGTCCTGGCGTGAAACTGGACAAAGGGAAGGGGGTGTAACCACCCCATCCCAGGTCCCACCCATAAGGCGTGACCTAGCAGGTAACCCAGCCCCCCAGATTAGTATAAGAGTGGTAGCTGGGCCCCAGGAGATTAGATTATCCTGAACCTGCAACTTGAACAGAAACTCTGGACCTTCGACATTCGACGAAAGAAGAAGACTGAAGAATCTCCCTTGTGGCCAAGGAGTGGCTACCCTGTGCAAACAGGCACTATCAAGAGACTACCCTTTGCTTTGCTGAAGTTCTACGAGGGACCGACTGCAGAGCCCGACCAGAGCCTTGACTTCCAGACTTCTCCGACCCTGATCCACATCCACAGCCGAGCTGAGATCCGTGGAGGCGACGAGAGACGTGGGACCGGCTACCTGGGAAAAGTGGCTAGTATCTTCCAGCGCAGCTTCTGAGGCACCCTCGAAGTTGTGCACTGGGGATTGAGAAGCCCCAACCCTAAGCACCATCTGCACCGAAGATCAGCCCCCCACACTCCACGAGTCCTGCGTGGGGCCCTTCTGCATTTTCCTGCCTGCCGCGCCTGTCCGGTTGCTTGCCCGTTGGCTAGTGGCCTTTGTGACGACGCATCCAGAAATCTTCACTGCTGGTTTGGCTCCTCCCGACTGGCTCCCGCTTCCTTGCAAAAGAGAAGCACCCCAGACCTTCCTGGTCTGCACCAGAGGCAAGTCCTCCGTTCTTCGTGGGTTCCGCTTGCCAAGGCTTGGTGAGTCCTAGTTCAACTTCGACACCGCCGACAGCAAGAGCCTTCATGGGACAGCTCGTCTCCAGGTCCTGGTCGTCCTCGACGTCTCCTGGTCCCCGTGGCTGCAGCGACAAGCTTCACCTTCACCTGCAATCTTCACGACATCGCCTGGTTCCTTCCTGGTTCCACGTGGTCACTGGCTAGTGACCTTGACTCTGTCCTTTCTGCTTGCAGGTCTCCTCTCTTCTTGATCCCAGCCTTGGGATCCACCGGACACTCTTCACTGACTGCCTGTCAGCAACCTTCCTTCAGGCATCCATAGAAGTCCACGACGAAATCAGACGCAAGCTCACACCTATACACCCGCAGCCTGTGGGCTAGGTAACTTGGGTACTCACAAGGGTAGTGACTATCCTAGGGTCTAGTTTCCGAGTCTCGACTCTCTAGCTGCTTCAGAAGTGTCCTTAAACTGTTAATTTCTAACTGCTAGTAATTCTATCGACTTTTACGCATTACGCGTGAGTGTTTCCACTCTGCACCTGAATCCCGTGGGCCTCCCACTTCCTAACTGTTGCTAGTGTAGTGTAGCCCCAGCGATTCCCTAGGCCTATCCTATTTCCGTGACAGTGGTCCTTATACCACTTCTTTAGTATATGGTTTGCGTGGCCCCTAGGGCCTAACTGTATTACTTACCTGTGTGACTTAATGTATGCATAAATAAGACTGTGTTGTACTTACCTCTAATCTCATAAAGAGTGCTGAGGGTTTGTCTAGAATAAATACACTTTATTTTATATATATATCTGTTGTGGTGTCCTTTCATTTGGTATTCAAGGGATTATATATGGTATCACAGCTGGCTTCACATGCCATTCAGAGTTTAGCCTAAGACTGCTCTTGTCCATGCTACCACTAGGATAGCTGGTCTATAAGGTTGACTTTACAACCAATCACCATAAGGGTTGTTTGGACTGATATAAGGTGTACACTAGAACTAGTGACATCATACATCAGGCCAACTTCTCACAGGCTCTTCCCTCTTCACTCGCCGTTACTGGGGGAATCCTGGTTAGTTTCTTTTCCTCTGCTTAGTAATATGCTTAAATTCAGCGGGTCGCCACGTCTGATCTGAGGTCGTAGTCGGAAAGAAAACGCCGGATTGTTCGGGGGGGGGGAGCCGGGGAAGGCCAGGCACCCCCCTGCCGGAGCAGGGGATTGGCCTGGCGTAACCGGCAGCGCGCGCCCTCTTTCCCCGGATCGCGTCTGGAGGGGTTTCGCCCTCGCCGGGAAGCCGGCTGCGGAGGAGGGCGCCTGAGGCGCATGCGCGCGGGCAGCCGGTGGGACACCACGGACAGCCACACGCGGCACGCAGCCAGGCGCCCCGGGACGGGCCCGGGGCGGACCGGTCGCTGGGCCCCCTTCTCAGGGGGCCAGGCGCGCCGGCGGCGTACCTCCGCGGCAGGACCCCGCCAGGGACCCTGCCAACAGGCGATCGGGGGGTCTGACCTTGTGGGGGGACGAAGGGGAAGCGGAGCTCACCCTGCGACGGCCCCAGCCGCGTCCCGGGGAAGCCCCGGGGCGATTGACGATCGAGCGACCCTCAGACAGGCGTAGCCCCGGGAAGAACCCGGGGCCGCAAGGTGCGTTCGAAGTGTCGATGATCAATGTGTCCTGCAATTCACACTAATTCTCGCAGCTAGCTGCGTTCTTCATCGGCGCGCGAGCCGAGTGATCCACCGCCAAGAATCACAGGCAACTTTTCGAAAACGTTCACCCACCTGTGGGCACAGGAGAGGCGGGAGGAAGGCGACGCCGTCCGTCCGTCGCCCGCGGCGAGATGCCACGGGCGCCCCATTCAAGGCTTCCCCTCTGGGAGTCAGACAGCACCGTCGTGGGGGGAAAACCATTGCCATGCACTCATCCCGGGACAGGAGCAGGAAGCCCCGCAGCCGCCGGTCCCTCCCGGGTTTAACCCGGGAGGGACCACGCGAATCTTCAAACCCCTCAGCCCGGCCACACGGGACCGGGTCCGGGTCGGACCGGGTACCTGGCAACGAGGGAGGGTCGCTCCACCTGCAC